>NC_092040.1:20970912-21119333 GCF_003086295.3 Arachis hypogaea
AGCTTCTCTAGCATGAATCTCCATTCCTTTCCCAAGGTTCCGAAGGATTCCAATTATGGATAGTTTCTTTCCCAAGACAACTAACCAATGGAATTAGATCGAGAAGCTTTCTAACAAAATTCAAGAGAAAAGATTGAAGAAGAAGATAAAAACTATTATTGATTCATTGAATTACAATAGAGCTCCCTAACCCAATGAAAGGGGTTTAGTGAGTCATAGCTCTGAATTCAATTACAAAAAGTATGAAAACTAGCAAAATGATCAAAAGTCCTTCCCCCAAAGTCCTTTCTAACTTAAATTCTATCCTATTTATACACTTTCTAAATTGAGCTTCTGTTGTGTTTCTTGGGATTTGAGGCCTTTCCTTGATTTCCTTTTGCTTTGGGTTTATGATCCATAATCCTGATGAGGCTGCTGATCCAATTCTGTAACATTCATTGAGCAAACTTAGTGATAAACAAGTAATGACACATGACTCAACAAATTGAAATTCCAGACTCATCAATTCTTCAGGCCCAATCCCATAAACCATGATATTCAATTGGGTTTCATACCAGAGTACGTTTAAGTTAATGTTTGTGCTCAAATGCTAACTTAAACTGCAATATCTTTGGCCCAGAAACCTTTTCAATAGTGGCGTTTAAGTTGTAGTTTAAGCTTCAGTTTAAGGTTAAACTGAAGCTTAAACGTGGAAATGGAAGAAAGCAACCCAGGAGTGTTAAACGTCGAACACGTTTAAGCTTCAGTTTAAGGTTAAACTGAAGCTTAAACGTGGAATTGAAGAAAGCAATCCTGGAGGGTGGAATGGTCGAACACGTTTAAGCTCCAGTTTAAGCTTAAACTGGAGCTTAAACGTGGAAAAGAAGAAAGCAACCCTGGAGTATGAATTTGGTCGAACACGTTTAAGCTTCAGTTTAAGGTTAAACTGAAGCTTAAACGTGGAAATGAGAAAGCAACCCTGGAGGAGAAAATAGTCGAACACGTTTAAGCTCCAGTTTATGGTTAAACTGGAGCTTAAACGTGGAATGCTCCCTGGTGCATTTCTCATTCTGGCGTTTAACTTCCAGTTTAAGGTTAAACTGGAAGTTAAACGCCAGTTTCAGCATTCCTCAGCTTTCATGATTTTGGCGTTTAAGCTCCAGTTTAAGCTTAAACTGGAGCTTAAACGCCACTTCCCAGCATTATATGGCTTGGCAGTTTAAGTTCTAGTTTAAGCTTAAACTGGAACTTAAACTCCACATGTGATATTCAAGCTTCCTTTATTGATTTTGTTGCTTCCTTGCCTAGCCTCTTCTTCCCTGAAATCATCCAAACAACTGCATCAAAGTCTTGCAAAATTTCATGAGAAATCTTCCATTCATAGCATTCAAGTAATATAACTAAAAACTCATGGAATTTGCATCAAAATCATACTTGTTTGGATGGTTCATTGCTTTGTTATTCATTTAACCATTCTTGGTTACTTTAAGCTCAAGAAAATGCATAAAACAACTAAAACTAACAGAAAAATGCTAGTGAAACTAGCCTAAGATGCCTTGGCATCACCTAAACCCTAAACATTAAACCCTATACCCTAAAACAGAAACACAAAACCATAAACCCTAAACACTAAACCCCTTACCTTACACCATAATCCCTAAGGCCTAAACCCAAAACAACATAACATAAACCTAAACCTAAACCCTAACAATAAACCCTTGACCATAAAACATAAACCCTTAACCATAAACCATAAACCCCAAACCCTAAAATCTAAATAATAAAACCAAAACCCAAAATCCTAAACCCTAAACCCCAAACACCAAACCCTAAACCCTAAACGCAAAACCACAAACCCAAAACCCTAAACACCAACCCATAAAAACCAAACCCTAAAACACAAATCCTAAACCCTAAACCCTAACCCATAAACCCTAAAACCATAAACCATAAACCATAAACCATAAACTTTAAATCCTAAACCAAAAACCCAAAAGCCTAAACCCTAAACATTAAACCATAAACAGTAAACCGTAAACCCTAAACCATTAAACCCTAAACCCTAAACCCAAAACCCTAAATCCTAAACCTTAAACCATAAACCATAAACCCTAAACCCTAAACCATAAAACCTAAACCCTAAATCCTAAACCACAAACACTAAACCATAAACCATAAACACAAAATGCTAAACCCGAAACCCCATAGCCTAAACCCTAAACACCTCCCCACAAACACAAAACCCTAAAATACAAACCTTAAACCCTAAACCCTAAACCACAAACCAAAAACCATACACCCTAAGGCCTAAACACTAAACCCCAAATCATAAACCCTAAACCCTAAACCAGAAACTATAAACACTAAACCCTAAATCATAAACCCTAAACCATAACCCCTAATCCATAAAACCTAACCCCTAAACCCAATATCCTATACTTAAAACCCTAAACCCTAAACCCTAAACCATAAACCCTAAACCCCTAAACCCTTAAACCACAAACACTAAATGCTAAACCCTAAACCACAAACCCAAAACCATAAACCCGAAGACCTAAACCCTAAACCCCAAACCATAAACACTAAACCCTAAACCCTAAACCCTAAACCATAAACACTAAACCCTAAACCATAAAACTTAAACCTTAAACCCTAAACCATAAGCCATAAAACCTAAACCCTAAACCCTAAACCTAAAACACTAAACCCTGAACCCTAAATCATAAACCCAAAATCATAAACCCTAACACCTAAACCCTAAACTATAAAACTTAAACCCTAAAACCTAAACCATAAAACCTAAACCCTAAAGAATAAACCTTAAACCATAAACCAAAAACCCTAAACCCTAATCTTTAAACAATAAACGCTAAACCCTAAACCCTAAACTCTAAACCCTAAACCCCAAACGCAAACCCAAAACCGCAAATACTAAACCACAAAACATAAACCCTAAACCACAAACCTTAAACCTTAAATCCTATACCCAAACCCACAAACACCAAACCCTAAAACACAAACCCTAAACCCTAAACCCAAACCCATAAATCTTAAACCCTAAATCCTAAACCATAAACTAAAAACCCCAAACCCAAACCCAAACCCTAAACCCTAAACCCTAAACTATAAACCATAAACCATAAAGCCTAAACCCTAAACACTACACCATAAACGCTAAGGCATATACTCTAAACCACACAACATAAACCCTAAGCCCTAAACCCTAAACCGTAAAACATAAACAATAAAACTAAAACCCTAAACCTTAAACCATAAACCCAAACCCTAAATCCTAAACCTTAAACAATAAACCACAAACCCTAAACCCTAAACCACAACGTACCAACACCAAACCCTAAAACACAAACTCTAAACCCAACGCATAATCCCTAAACTGTAAAGCCTAAATCCTAAACCCTAAACCCTAAACACAAACCCTAAACCCCAACTCATAAACCATAAAATGAAAACCTTAAACCCTAAACCCTAAACCTAAAACCCTAAACCCTAATCCTTAAACCATAAACACTAAACCCTAAATCCTAAATAATAAACCCCAAAACAAAACATTAATCACTAAACACTAAACCAGAAACCAAAAACCCTAAACCAGAAACCAAAAACCCTAAGCCCTATACCCCAACCCACAAACACCAAACCCTAAAACACAAACCATAAACCCTAAACCCCAACCCATAAACCCTAAACCTTAAATCCTAAACCATAAACCATAAACCCTAGACACTAAACCATAAACCCTAAACCCAATCCCTAAACCCCAAACCATAAACCCCAAACTCTAAACCTTAAACCATAAACCCTAAACCTTAAACCATAAACCCTAAACCCTACACCATAAACCCTAAGTTAGAAACTCTAAACCACATAACATATACCCTAAGCACTAAACCCCAAACCCTAAAACCAAAACAGTAAAACCAAAACCCTGAACCTTAAACCCTAAACCCTAAGCCCTAATGAACAAACACCAAACCCTAAAACACAAACCCTAAATCCCAACCCATAAACACTACACTGTAAAGCCAAAAGCCTAAAGCCTAAAGCCTAAACCCTAAAGAAAACCTTAAACCCCAACCCATAAACCCTAAACCATAACCCAAAAACATCAATCCATAAACCCTAAACCCTAAACCCTAAACCCTAAACCCAAAACAAAACCCTAAACCCAAAACCATAAACCCAAAACCCAAAACCTTAAACTCTAAACCTTAACCCACAAACACCAAACCCTAAACTCTATGCCATAAACCCTAAACCATAAACTATTAACCCTAAATCATAATCAATAAACCATAAACCATAAACCAAAAACCCAAAACCCTAAACGCTAAACCATAAACCATAAACCCTAAACCATAAACACAAAATGCTAAACCATAAACCATAAACCGTAAACTCTAAACCCAAAACCCAAAACACAAAACCCTAAACCCTAAACCCTAAACCCAAATCCCAAAACCCTAAACCATAAACCCTAAACCCTAAACCATAAATCCTAAACCCTAATACCTAAACATTAAACCCAAATCCATAAACATTAAACCTTAAGCCCTAAACCTTAAACCATAAACCTCAAACCATCAACCCCAAACCCTAAACCTTAAACCCTAACCCACAAATAATAACCCTAAACACTAAACCCTAAACCATAAACCCGAAACCATAAACACTAAACCTTAAACCCTAAACCCTAAACCATAAACCATAAACCCTAAACCCCAAACTATATACCATAAACCATAAAACCTAAACCCTAAACCATAAACCCAAAACCCAAAACCCAAAACCCTAAACCATAAACACTAAACCCTAAACCCTAAATCTTAAACCGCAAACCCTAAACTCTAAACCTTAAACCTTAAACCCTAAACCCTATGCATAAACCCTAAACCCTAAATTTTATACTATAAAACACAAAACCCAAAACCCAAAACCCTAAACCCAAACCCAGAAATACCAAACCCTAAACCCTATACCCTAAACTCTAAACCATAAACCTTAAACCCTAAACTATAAACCATAAACCCTAAACCCTTAACCCAAAATTCGAAACCCTAAACCATTATCCATAATGCTTAAACTCTAAACCCAAAACCCAAAACACTAAACCCTGAACACTAACAATAAACCATAAACCATAAACCCTAAACCTTAAACCATAAAACATAAACACTAAATTGTAAAAACCCTATAGCCTACACGATAAACCCTAAACCAAAAAATCTAAACCCTAAACCCTAAACCACAAACCCTAAACCCAAAAACCCCAAACACTAAACCCTAAACTCCACCATACAAATACAAAACCCTAGAACACACACCCTAAACCCTAAATCACAATCCCTAAACCATAAACCCTACGGCCTAAACCCTAAACCCCAACCCGCAAACACCAAACACTAAATCCTAAACCCCAAACCCTGAACCCTAAACCATAAACCCAAACCTATAAACCATAAACCCTAAACCCTAAACCCTAAACCATAAACCATAAACCATAGACTCTAAGCGATAAACCCTAAACCCAAAACCATAAAACCAAACCTATAAACCCTAAACCATAAACACTGAACCCTAAATCCTAAACGATAAACCCTAAATCATAAACCCTAAAACCTAAACCCTAAACCCAAAACACTAAACATGAAACTCCAAGCCCTAAATCCTAAACCCTAAACCTGAAACCCTCAACCCTAAACCCAAAACCCAAAACTAACACCCTAAACCATAAACCCAAAACCCTAAACCCTAAACTTTAAACCATAAACCCTAAACCCTAAACCCTAAACCCTAAACCCTAAACCCTAAAACCTAAACATTAAACCCAAAAACCTAGACATTAAACCCTAAGCCTTAAACCATAAACCCTAATCCTCAAACCCTAAATCCCAAACCTAAACACTAAACCCTAACCCAAAAATACTAAACACTAAAACCTAAATCCTAAACTATAAATCCGAAACCATAAACACTAAACCGTAAACCCTGAACCCTAAACCATAAACCATAAACCCTAAACCCTAAACTACATACCATAAACCATAAAACCTAAACTGTAAACAATAAACCCAAAACCCAAAACCCAAAACCCAAAACCATAAACACTAAACTCTAAACCCAAAACCCAAAATCCTAAACCCAAAATCTTAAATGATAAAGCCTAAACCCTAAACCTTAAACCTTAAACCCTAAACCCTAATGCATAAACACTAAACCCTAAATCTTATACTAAAAACACAAAATCCAAAACCCTAAACCGTAAACCCAAACCCACAAACACCAAACCCTAAACCCTATATCCTAAGCCCTAAACCATAAACCCTAAACCCTAAACTCTAAACCATAAACCCTAAACTATAAACCATAAACCCTAACCCCTTGACCAAAAATCCAAAACCCTAAACCATTATCCATTTAGCCTAAACTCTAAACCCAAAACCCAAAACCTTAAACCCTAAACGCTAAACCATAAACCATAAACCATAAACCCTAAACCCTAAACCATAAACCATAAACCCTAAACCGTAAAAACCCTATAGCCTACACCATAAACCCTAAACCCTAAACGATAAACAATAAATCCTAAACCCTAAACCATAAAATCTAAACTATAAACCCTAAACCACAAACCCTAAACCCAAAAACCCCAAACACTAAACCCTAAACACCACCATAAACCCTAAGGCCTAAACCCTAAGGCTTAAACCCCAAACCCTAAACACTTAATCACAAACCCTAAACCATAATCCCTAAGGACTAAACCCTAAACCCTAACCCACAAACACCAAACACTATATCCTAAATACCAAACCCTGAACCATAAACCATAAACCCAAACCTATAAACCCTAAATCTGCATGGGTGAGAACCAGAGGTCCCCAGCATGGTAACAGCTTCCACATATATAATACATAATAATAGAGGAAAGCCGAAGGCAATCCTAGAACTTCCTCCAGATAATTTAAAGCTTATAAACAAGCTAAACCATATAAGGGTATATGACTAAAGATTCTTCAGTCTAACTAATATTTCCCTTTCCAATTCCTTCTCACCTCCCAACCACCAGCAGGAGTATAATGTAGCAAACACAGTTATATCAGACAAGAAATATACAAATAGGGACAAATAAGGCAGTTAGACAATTAGCAAGTAATATGCAGTCAAATAGGCAATCTCAAACAATTCATATAATGTGCATATGATGAATGCCTGTCCCTAGTGGCTGATGATATCATCTGTCGGTTATAGAGCCAACCCGACAAGTCCTGGCAGTTAACCATTGGACTGTCCTTCTGTCGTATCTCCCCAACTTGAGTCATGGTCATTATAACTTGATCATAATCATGATCCATATCCATCACCCTCACTGGTGAATATTTATCCATCACCATCACTGGTGAATATTTATTCATCACCATCACTGGTGAATATTTTTGGGGGTGAGCTCGTCCGAGAATTTCACAGTGCCCGGCCACCCTGACGACATAGGGTCAAAAGAGCTTCAAGTCTCGACCTGGAGCACGTGGTGGCTAGCCACTGCTTTCTCCCAGGGAAACTCTCATCTCCGATAATGGAAGTGCAACATTCACAATTCATTCAACAACATATATATGCATTTATACATGGCCATAATGATGGCTCCGCCGTAACACGGCAATAATCCAGCCATCCGGATCACGGTTAAATCCATAACCAGCCATTTCATTAACAATTACAGCCTTTCGGCCTATGGCATAACAAGCACTTCCACCACCATCCTCCGCATCTCACATAATCATGCTTGATCCTCATTGATCATTCATTTTTCCCTTGCTTCACTCGCAAGTTACCACATTCACTAGCCTTTCTTCTCATAGCTAGACATATCATAATGATTTAAGATATAAGTGGTGAGATCGGAGGCTTAGAAGTATGAGATTTGGCTTTTAAAACTCAAAAATTAACTTTGGGATGAAAACAGGGCCACGCGTACGCGCACTCCACGCGCACGCGTGGATGGCCTCAAAAACTCATCAACGCGTAAGCGTCATGCACGCTAACGCGTGGATTGAAAAATAGCCAAACGACGCGCACGCGTCAACCACGCATACGCGTGGGTACTCTCGTGCCCCAGGCACAAAGCTGGCACAGTTTTCGCACAACTCTCTGGAAAATGGCTGGGCATTGGGTGCAGCACAATCGGCGCGCCCGCGCACATCACGCGCACGCATGGATGGCATTTTCTGGAAGAACGGCGCGTACGCGCCAAGTGCGCCTACGCGCGAGGGGTCATTCTGCTAAAAATTTTCTAAGTTAAAAGCTGTAGAATTCACAGATTTAAACCCCAATCTTCCAACGGACATAACTTCCTCATTTTAAATCATTTTTCACCCGTTCTTCGAACGGCATGGACATCCCGGATTCAATTTCATTTCTAAATAGATTTGGCACAAAACAAAGATCCGTAGTCCAAGTTATGTCCCGTCAAAGTATGCCCAAAAATCATGTTTTTCATAAAAACCACAAGGTGCCATTTTTAAACAGGCCATTTTCAACTCTTTTCAAAACCAATCAAAACTTGCCAATTTCATCCCTTTTCTTTGAAATCAATCAATATATATCAAATTCAACATCAAGCCTCCTCAACTCACACATTGAGACTTTACCACAATATACAAAATCACTATCCCATCATTTTAATCCACTTCACCCAAGTGGCTCAAACCCAAACATGTTGACATATCATATACTCTTCCTCATGCCAATTCTCAACAACACGAATCCCAATAAATCATCATTGTACACAATCAATATCATACTCACCATCAACATGGTTCAACCCACAATTCAACCATAACCAATCATCTAGCATATATCACAACATGCATATTTCTCATACATCATACCACCAAGGAATCAATAATCATCATCACATATATGACCACATCATATATCTCAATCATTCAACAAAATCAACCATTCAATGCCTATCTTAGGGCCTCTAGCCTAAGTATTTCCTACCACATTACATATTAGATATGGGAAACCGAAACCATACCTTAGTCGATTTCCAAAGCTCAACCGGAGCACTTCCAAATCACTTATCCACAAGCTCTCAAGGCCTCAACACCTCCAAAAATAGATTTTTTACCACCAAATCCCTTTTTCAAGCTTTTCAAAATCACCAATCAAGCTCCAATATTCACATATACACAACCTAAGCCACAATCATCATACCCATACACAACATCTCAATACCCAAACATCATAGAACAACAAAATTACACTAGGGTTGAGAATCTTACCACACCCAAGGTCCAAGGAGACAAGATTAACCTTCTCCTTCAAGAGAGTTGGGTCCTATAACATCAAAGAGCCCAAAATCTCAACATTTTTGCTCATAAAACTCAAAAACAAGGCTGGAATTTCGAAGAGCAAAACGTGGTTTACCTCAAAATTAATTGTATGGGTTTTGTAAAGCTCTCCGCGGTGAACGCGTGGCTGCAAACAGTGCGGCAATCAGTGCTCTAGATCAAAAGTTATGGTGGTTTGAAGATCAAGAGAGAGAAAGAACTTGAGAGAGAGTTCTCCCCTCCATGGCCTCCATTTTTAGCATGTGAGTGTGTTTAGTGAGGAGAGAGAATGCTGAAAACTAGGGTTTTGGCTTAGTTTAGTTGGGCCAAGGGCCCACTTTGGGTCCGGTTGGCCCGGTTTGGCCCGTTCGGTCCAATCTTGGTCCGAATTCTATAAAATTGGTACCGAAATTCTTGTCTCAGTCTCCTCTATCACATTTAGCCATAAAAATCACATTTTGGGCTTTCAAGAATAAATTCTCATTTATGGGTTAACTAGCCGTTAATTAACCGGGTTTTAAATTCTACCCACGTAATTGGAAATTTTGCCCACAAAATTCAAATGCAATTACCTGAGAATAAATGCGGATAATCCGTTCGCATCTCCGACTCGAGTTCCCAAGTGTGTTCCTCAACACCGCCTCGACTCCATGCCACTTTGACTAATGAAACCTCTTTTCCACGCAACCGTTTGATACTAGTATCATCGATTCTGACCGGAGCCACTGGAAGCGTCAAATCTTCCCTTAACTGAACCGACTCAGGTTCCAACACATGGCTAGCATCAGGAGTGTACTTCCGAAGCTGCGACACGTGAAACACGTCGTGCAGATTCGAAAGATGAGGTGGTAGAGCCATCCGATACGCCACCGGCCCAATCCTCTCCAGGATCTGAAATGGGCCAATGTATCGAGGATTCAACTTCTTTGCCTTAATCGCCCTACCTACTCCTGTAGTCGGAGTAACCTTAAGGAAAACATGATCTCCTTCCTCAAATTCTAAGGGTTTTCACCTCTGATCGGTGTAACTCTTTTGACGACTCTGCGCCGTAAGCATCCTATCACGGATTTTCTTGACTTGTTCAGTAGTCTCAGCTATCATTTTCGGCCCTAACAAGCTTTTCTCTCCAGCTTCATACCAACATAGCGGAGATTGACATTTCCTCCCATACAAGGCCTCATACGGAGCCATTCCGATGCTCGTATGATAACTATTATTGTATGCAAACTCCACTAATGGCATATACCGATCCCAACTCACCGGTTGGTCCAAAACACAAGCTCTCAACATATCCTCTAGTGTTTGGATCGTCCTCTCGGATTGACCATCTGTTTTAGGATGGTAAGCCGTGCTCAAGCTTAATCGTGTTCCAAAAGCTTTCTGAAATGCACCCCAAAACCTTGAAGTGAAACGAGGACCTCTATCAGAGATTATAGTAGCAGGTACACCATGAAGTCTCACAATCTCCTTTATGTATAACCGTGCTAGCTCCGCAAGGGTGTAAGTCATCCGAATGGGCAAAAAGTGAGCTGACTTCATCAGTCAGTCCACAATCACCCAAATAGCATCAAAACCAGCCCTAGTCCTTGGCAATCCCGACACAAAATCCATTGCAATACTTTCCCACTTCCATTGTAGAATCTCTAAAGGTTGCAACATCCCGGAAGGTCTTTGATGTTCAATCTTTACCTTTTGACAAGTTAAGCACTTTAAAACATATTCCACCACATCATTCTTCATACCCGACCACCAGAACATTGCCTTTAAATCATGGTACATCTTAGTACTTCCCGGGTGAATGGAGAATCCGCTTTTGTGTGCCTCCTTTAAAATATCTTA
Organism: Arachis hypogaea; assembly: GCF_003086295.3. NCBI lineage: Eukaryota > Viridiplantae > Streptophyta > Magnoliopsida > Fabales > Fabaceae > Arachis > Arachis hypogaea. The sequence continues at coordinate 20,982,084 of NC_092040.1, forward strand.
CCTCAAAGTGCCCACATCCGGCACAATGATCCTACCCTTGAATCTCCATAACCCATCTTTTTCTTCCGACACTCTCCATTATTTTCCTTACTCAATAGCCGGTAACACCTTCCATAACGCTTCATCATTTTGATGAGCCTTTAGGAGTTCGGACTTAAAATCACTTGAGATCTCTAATCGGCTCAAATACAAAGTTCTGGATACTTCTCGAGCACCAATATTCAGACTCTCAAATCCCTTGAGCAACTTCTCCTCTTGAAGCATCATCCAAGCCGCATATAATGACTTCCGACTCAACGCATCTGCCACTATGTTCACCTTTCCCGGATGGTAATGCAACTCAAAGTCGTAGTCCTTCAACAATTCCATCCACCTTCTCTGCCTCATATTAAGCTCTTTCTGATCAAAGAGATATTTCAAACTCTTGTGATCGAAGAAGACTTGGAATTTAACCCCATAGAGATAATGCCTCCACACCTTTAAGGCAAATACAACTGCAGCGAGTTCCAAATCGTGCGTAGGGTAACTAACTTCATGAGGTCTCAACTGTCGTGAGGCATACGCCACCACATTATGATGCTGCATCAGCACGCACCCTAGACCCTTCAATGAGGCATCACAATACACCTCAAATGGCTCGTTCGGCTCAGGTAACACTAACACAGGTGTAGTGGTCAACTTTTTCTTCAATGTATGAAAGCTCTCCTCGCACTCAGGAGTCCAAACAAACGGAGTGTCTTTGCGGGTTAACTTTGTCATTAGCAAAGCTATCAGTGAAAAGCCCTTGATAAACCTTCGGTAATAGCCAGCTAAACCCAGAAAACTCCTTATCTCTGTTACGGTGGTTGGTTGCTTCCAATCCATCACAGCCTCCACCTTAGTTGGATCTACGGCTATTCCCTTCTTACTCACCACGTGACCCAAAAACTTCACCTCACTCTTTCAAAACTCACACTTAGACAGTTTTGCATAGAGTTTCTTCTCCTTTAGAATTTGCAACACAGTCCTCAAGTGTTCCGCATGCTCTTCTTCAGTCTTGGAATAAATCAGTATGTCATCAATGAAGACAACAACAAATTTATCTAGAAACGGACGGAAAACTCTATTCATGTAATCCATGAATACCGCAGGAGCGTTCGTCAATCCAAAAGACATTACAGTGTACTCGTAATGACCATAACGAGTCCTGAAAGTGGTCTTAGGGATATCCTCACCCCTCACCCTTATCTGGTGATAACCGGATCGCAAATCGATCTTGGAGAAAACTCCAGCTCCTTGTAACTGATCCATGAGATCATTAATTCTCGGCAATGGGTACTTATTCTTTATTGTAACCTTGTTCAGCTGCCTGTAATCCACACAGAGCCGCATACTCCCATCCTTCTTCTTCACCAGTAACACTGGAGTACCCCACGGAGAGACACCTGGTCGTATAAAATTTTTTCCCAACAAATCCTCTAACTGAGACTTTAGCTCGTTCATCTCTAACGGTGACATCCTATAAGGAGCACTTGAGATTGGTCCCGCCCTGGGCACCAATTCAATAGCAAACTCAACCTCTCGGTTAGGTGGAAACTCATCAATATCATCAGGAAACACTTCCGGAAACTCATACACAACCGGAATCTGCTCCAACCTTTGATCATCACCCGAAACACCCGCGGCTAACAACAGGATACCCTGACATTCGATTCCAGAACAGTTCACCATCATCGAATTCAAGTAATAATTATTTACCACGACCGGCCCTTCTGTATCTTCCGGCATAAAGCACATCGACTTTGTAGAACAATCAAGCAGGACATGGTTCTTAGATAACCAGTCCAATCCCAAGATAAGATCAAGACCAATCATCGGTAAGCAAACTAAATTATGAACAAAATCATGCTGCTTGAACCTAAAGGAAACTTCCGGGCATCCTAGCCTAATTACCATGGCTTCATGGGTAGCATTATACACTCTTAGATCATAACCTAAGGTTACGATCTTCAATCCTAACTCATGGGCTTTCTCAAATGCAATGAATGAATGCGATGCTCCCGAATCAAATAAAGCATTTATAGTTTGACCAGCCATTTCACAGTTACCTCTAATGAGTGTCTCAGATCCCTCAGCTCCTACAGCTGAAGTGGTGAATACCTGACCAGTCTGTTGTGCTTTCCCAGCACCTTGTTTCTGCTTCTCAGGACAATTTGCGGCTTTATGCCCCGCCTTTCCACAATTGTAGCACAAACCCCATCCGGCCTTGCATGGTGCTCCTGGATGGTGACTTCCACACCTAGTACAAGCTTGATCATTCTGAGGCTGCTTCCCAAACCTTTTTCCTTGGGAGTTGTTGTTGTTGGGCCTCTCGAAAGAGCTTCCCCTCTTGAAAGACGGACCTCTAGGTGCAAAGCTCTTCCCTCGGTTCTATAGGAATGATCTTTTGTGACTCTCTTTCTCAGCAGTTGCCTTTTTCACACACTCTTCAGCAACCCTACACTTGTTCACTAACTCGGAGAAGGTCCTAATCTCCATTGATCCCACTGAACTGAAAATATCGCTACGGAGTCCTCCTTCATATTTAACACACTTCCATTCCTTATATTCCACCAGAGTCCCTTGGCACATACGAGAGAACCTGAACAGCTCCTCAAACTTGTCAGTATACTCTGATATGGACATAGTACCCTGCTTCAGCTGTAACAATTCAAGTTCCTTAGCCGTCCTAGCAGAAGTCGGAAAGTACTTCTTATAGAACTCCTCTTGGAAGACATTCCAAGTGATATAGTCATCACCCTGCTGCAGAAGACGTCGGATACCTTGTCACCAATGCGACGCTTCACCTGTGAGCATATAGGTAGCAAACTCGACACGCTACCCTTCAGGTACCACTTGTGCTTGCAGTGCTCGCTCTATAGCCTGAAACCATGTATCAGCCTCAGTCGGACTAGTAGTTTCCTTGAACTTAGGCGGATTAACCTTCAAAAAGTTTGCCAGCGTCATCGGGCCCTGAACTCCACCTCCATCATTACCCTGGTTGTTCATCTGTTGACCAAGAGCCTCAGCAGTGGCTTGCATAGCAGCAGCCATGTTCTCCAACGCAGTCATAAAGTTCACCGGGTCATTAGGGTTATTCTCCGATGCACGAGCATTCGTACGACCTCTCACACTACCTCTACCGCGTCCACGAGGCGCCATCTGGTTCCTATACACACCAAACAATCGATATTAAGTTGATCAGTCTCAATATCGGAAGTCTAGTGCTTCAAAGTCCCAAATGCATGCTCATGAACGTTTATGCCAATTATATCAAGCAGATATACTAATAGCACATAACACACATACAGAGAATACACAGAAGCATAGTCAGTCGATCCCTCAGGCTCTACAGGTACAAACTGCTCTGATACCATAATGTAACACCCTACCATACAGAGTCTTATGCTTAAGTCATAATTCAGAGATGGCAAGGTATTACGACCTCTAAAATAAAAATTTAGTACGTATAGTAGTATGAATGATTGATTATAACTAGGAGCCTTTTGTAGAAAAAAGGGGTAAACAAAAAATCGTAACTCGAAAGTGTAACACTTCGATCGATAACGTAATGAACAAGGATAACCAACGCGTGATTATATATATACAAAGGAGTGTCAAAAACAGGAATATCAAGACTCAAAATCCAGCTGCGAAGATAACCGGTCCGAGCATAGCAATATATACATATGATAAAAATAAGAAAAACCCCAAAGGAAACCCAAAGGGACACAAATACATAAAACCTATTCTCCAAAATCTCCCACAAGAGGAGTCATCATAATTTGTATTATTTAATGGAGATAAAGTATCTAAGCAAAATATATAAACCAAAACATAGACCCGAGAACAAAGGATCTTCGCAAATCTAGAAGTCTCCAGCATGCCTCAACGGAAAATCTCACGTCCTGCATCTGAAAACCACAAAATCCGCATGGGTGAGAACCAGAGGTCCCCAGCATGGTAACAGCTTCCACATATATAATACATAATAATAGAGGAAAGCCAAAGGCAATCCTAGAACTTCCTCCAGATAATTTAAAGCTTATAAACAAGCTAAACCGTATAAGGGTATCTGACTAAAGATTCTCCAGTCTAACTAATATTTCCCTTTTCAATTCCTTCTCACCTCCCAACTACCAGCAGGAGTATAATGTAGCAAACACAGTTATATCAGACAAGAAATATACAAATAGGGACAAATAAGGCAGTTAGACAATTAGCAAGTAATATGCAGTCAAATAGGCAATCTCAAACAATTCATATAATGTGCATATGATGAATGCTTGTCCCTAGTGGCTGATGATATCATCTATCGGTTATAGAGCCAAACTGACAAGTCCTGATAGTTAACCATTGGACTGTCCCTCTGTCGTGTCTCCCCAACTTGAGTCATGCTCATTATAACTTGATCATAATCATGATCCATATCCATCACCCTCACTGGTGAATATTTATCCATCACCATCATTGGTGAATATTTATCCATCACCATCACTGGTGAATATTTTTGGGGGTGAGCTCGTCCGGGAATTCCACAGGGCCCGGCCACCCTGACGACATAGGGTCAAAAGAGCTTCAAGTCTCGACCTGGAGCACGTGGTGGCTAGCCACTGCTTTCTCCCAGGGAAACTATCATCTCCGATAATGGAAGTGCAACATTCACAATTCATTCAACAGCATATATATGCATTTATACATAGCCATAATCATGGCTCCGCCGTAACACGGCAATAATCCAGCCATCCGGCTCACGATTAAATCCATAACCAGCCGTTTCATTAACAATTACAGCCTTTCGGCCTATGGCATAACAAGCACTTCCACCACCATCCTCCGCATCTCACATAATCATGCTTGATCCTCATTGATCATTCATTTTTCCCTTGCTTCACTCGCAAGTTACCACATTCACTAGCCTTTCTTCTCATAGCTAGACATATCATAATGATTTAAGATATAAGTGGTGAGATCGAAGGCTTAGAAGTATGAGATTTGGCTTTAAAAACTCAAAAATCAACTTTGGGATGAAAACAGGGCCACGCGTACGCGCACTCCACGCGCACGCGTGGATGGCCTCAAAAACTCATCGACGCGTAAGCGTCATGCACACTAACGCGTGGATTGAAAAATAGCCAAACGACGCGCACGCGTCAACCACGCGTACGCGTGGGTACTCTCGTGCCCCAGGCACAAAGCTGGCACAGTTTTCGCACAACTCTCTGGAAAATGGCTGGGCATTGGGTGCAGCACAATCGGCGCGCCCGCGCACATCACGCGCACGCGTGGATGGCATTTTCTGGAAGAACGGCGCGTACGCGCCAAGTGCGCCTACGCGCGAGGGGTCATTCTTCTAAAAATTTTCTAAGTTAAAAGCTGCAGAATTCACAGATTTAAACCCCAATCTTCCAACGGACATAACTTCCTCATTTTAAATCATTTTTCACCCGTTCTTCGAACGGCATGGACATCCTGGATTCAATTTCATTTCTAAATAGAGTTGGCACAAAACAGAGATCCGTAGTCCAAGTTATGTCCCGTCAAAGTATGCCCAAAAACCATATTTTTCATAAAAACCACAAGGTGCCATTTTCAAACAGGCCATTTTCAACTCTTTTCAAAACCAATCAAAACATGCCAATTTGATCCCTTTTCTTTGAAATCAATCAATATATATCAAATTCAATATCAAGCCTCCTCAACTCACACATTGAGACTTTACCACAATATACAAAATCACTATCCCATCATTTTAACCCACTTCACCCAAGTGGCTCAAACCCAAACACGTTGACATATCATATACTCTTCCTCATGCCAATTCTCAACAACACCAATCCCAATAAATCATCATTGTGCACAATCAATATCATACTCACCATCAACATGGTTCAACCCACAATTCAACCATAACCAATCATCAAGCATATATCACAACATGCATATTTCTCATACATCATACCACCAAGGCATCAATAATCATCATCACATATATGACCACATCATATATCTCAATCATTCAACAACATCAACCATTCAATGCCTATCTTAGGGCCTCTAGCCTAAGTATTTCCTACCACATTACATATTAGATACGGGAAACCGAAACCATACCTTAGCCGATTTCCCAAGCTCAATCGGAGCACTTCCAAATCACTTATCCACAAGCTCTCAAGGCCTCAACACCTCCAAGAACAGATTTTTCACCACCAAATCTCTTTTTCAAGCTTTTCAAAATCACCAATCAAGCTCCAATATTCACATATACACAACCTAAGCCACAATCATCATACCCATACACAACATCTCAATACCCAAACATCATAGAACAACAAAATTACACTAGGATTGAGAATCTTACCACACCCAAGATCCAAGGAGATAAGATTAACCTTCTCCTTCAAGAGAGTTGGGTCCTATAACATTAAAGAGCCCAAAATCTCAACATTTTTGCTCATAAAACTTGAAAACAAGGCTGGAATTTCGAAGAGCAAAACGTGGCTTACCTTAAGATTAATTGTTTGGGTTTTGTAGAGCTCTCCGCGGTGAACGCGTGACCGCAAACGGTGCGGCAATCGGAGCTCTAGATCAAAAGTTATGGTAGTTTGAAGATCAAGAGAGAGAAAGAACTTGAGAGAGAGTTCTCCCCTCCATGGCCTCCATTTTCAGCATGTGAGTGTGTTTAGTGAGGAGAGAGAATTATGAAAACTAGGGTTTTGGCTTAGTTTAGTTGGGCGAAGGGCCCACTTTGGATCCAGTTGGCCCGGTTTGGCCCGTTCGGTCCAATCTTGGTCCGAATTCTATAAAATTGGTACCAAAATTCTTGTCTCAGTCTCCTCTATCACATTTAGCCATAAAAATCACATTTTGGGCTTTCAAGAATAAATTCTCATTTATAGGTTAATTAGCCGTTAATTAACCGGGTTTTACACTACATGGCAGACAGATCAAGATCAGTGACAGGGAAGGACATAATGGCTGGAACTGATGGAGGGAAGCTACATTGCGGCAAGGATTTTTGGAGCAGGAGATTCACACCTTTACTCCTCTAGGATTCGCACGAAAACGAGAAGAATGGTGCTGGATTGTTTTTGCCAAATATTTTAATAAAATATCCAAAATGCTATTTGCGGCAATTGGAGTTCCAACTACCGCTATCCTCATAAGTTTTCAATGAAGCATGAAAACACTGTTAGAACCGCCGCTATTCCGTCAATTCGCAGTGGTTCTAGAAAAAATGCCAGCAAATTTTTCGCCGCAACTCTCCACCTCTCTTGTAATGATTCATAATTGGTTTTTGTTTATGTTAGACTAACTTTGTTAAACTTGGTAAACAAAAGGACTTAATGTGTATCATTATTACTGTATAATATGTAAAAGGTTATTAGCAAGTACAATTTGTAACATTCTTACTTATGAGTTTGTTATGCTTATGTCATAAAAGGTTATTAGCAAGAACGTTACTATATTATTTATTAACCTTAGTCACTAATACATAACTAAAAATAATATGTAAATATGATCGCGTAAAAAAATTTCTTCTCATCAAGATACACACATTTCATTGAATAAAATGAATTACACGAGTAGAAGCAAATAAAAAAACCATAATATCACAGTCCGATTTGGTAGTGACTAATGCAAAGTGAAAGGGTTTCTTAGCAAGGTTATCAACCATATAGTTTATCAAATGATAACTCTTTTCCAAACATATAATTTCAAGCTACATTTAATATGTATTACTGACACGAATTTATACAATACATATAATACATCATAACTAAATAGACATGATGAATCTTGTGTGTGATATATAAAGCATTTAATAGAGCTAAAGATTTAAATATTTCAATAAAAATTATATGGCCTTAACTTGGAAAATAAGGGCTCACCGAATAACTAATATTTCTTTAAGAGTTAAAGGATTAGGACATTGATCAACATCCGTATTTGAAAAAAATAAAAGGATGATGGAGTGAGTTGTGCAACTCGGTGATTAAATAATATATCTGGAACCACATATGATAAAATTAAATAAAATTAAATAATTCGTTAAATTATATATAAATAGGAAGTCTTTTAATATTATACACTAGGTGAGTCCACCTCCATGAGTAGCTCTTTCCTTTAATCTTATTAATAGATCTAATGTATGGCTTACATGCTATCTAGTATCACTCTTATTAGCCTAGTATCAACATCTATTGATAGTTTTTCTACTCTAATATCATGAAAAAAGTGATATACAACTTTCAAAGATTCAAAGAGTTATAACTAATGAATTTACCATAATTCTTTGGAATAAGAACTTGAAAAATCTAGAGAAATGAGGTTAAACGAGCTTATCTTAAATGGGGTTCATATCAAAGTATCTAGACAATTATTCCTTTATTGGTATAAATCCATCCAAAACAATTTTAATACCTTTGGTTTGATATTTTTTTTCATGGTTAGAATATTCACCTTTTGAAGATGTTGCATATTGTTTATTTTGTTATTTGGTTAACAAAAAATCTAGTGGATATAATGGGTCAAATATTTTTATTAGTAAAGAATTTAGAAGTTGAAAAAGTTAATAACAGAGTGAAATATTCGAGATGATCCTTACTCGCCACATAATAATGCAGTTGGAACGTGTCTAATTCAATCAAGTAAGTCATATCTAAAATGTAATTGAGAGTCATATTTTTAAGAAAATTTAAAAGAATCAATTATGTCTGAAATCCTCCATTAATGAAACTTGTTGACTAACATTCCAAGTTTTTTCTTTTAGAGACTATGGTGAGGCTTCAAAATAAAAAATTGAGGTAATTTTTTTGAAATGAGAAAATTTATGACATCTTACAATAATAAAATTGCAAAGACTTCGTTTTGAAAATACTTTATATAATGCTAAGTATACTTCAGATCAAATTAAAAAAGAAATCTTAGCATATTCTCTCAAAACAAAGTGAAAAAACATATTTGTGAAAAAAAAATATAGATTCTAAGTTTTGCATTGTAGTAGATATAGCTCGTGATAAATTTAAAAGAGAACAAACGACACTTATTTTATAATTTGTTTATATACATGATTTTATTCAAGACTTTTTTTATTTTGTATATGTTAAAGATACTACAAGATTAACTTTGAAAAAAGAATTATGTGGTGTTCTTTCTCGATATGATCTTCATGTATCTAATAACATGAGAGGGGAATGGAATAAGTTACAAGCATTATTTATAAAAGATTATCCTTATGCTTATTATATCTATTATTTTTTCATCAGTTACAACTTGTATTGATTGCTACATCTGGAGAAGTTATCCATGCACATCAATTTTTTTTTCAAAATTGACTTTCATTGTCAACATCATTCATTTCTCTTGAAAAATGTAAATTATTTTGTGAGCAACATGGTATTCTGATTCCTGTTTTAACTATTTCTTATGTAGCACGGCAAGGACGATTGCATCACCAAAAAGATCATATCGTAGTTGAGCATTATTTTAGAGTAGAAATATCTTCTGTCACAACTGATAAGCAATTACAAAAATTGAATAGCAGATTCAATGATCAAGCAATGCATTTGTTAATCTGATCTCTGCTCTCACACCTAAGGATGCTTACAATAAATTTGGCATTGTTAAGATTTTTACTCTTATTGACAATTATTATCCCAAGGACTTCATTGAATAAGAGAAGATTAATTTACTTTTTTAACTTCTACATTTTATTTTTATGTTCATTAACATCTATAATGAAGAATCTATCAACTATTCATGAATTGTATAGATAGCAGAAGAAAATAAGTCAAAAGTATATTACTTGATTAATAGGTTGATTCGTCTGATATTAAGTTTTCCAGTTTTCGTAGCTACTAGAGAGCGATCATTTTTAGCAATGAAAATAATGAAGATAAGATTAAAAAACAAGATAGAAAATGACTTTTTTATGGATAGTTTGATTATTTATATTGAGAAAAAAAATTATTAAAAAGTTTAGTTTAACTTAAAGAAAATACATTCAGGAAATCCTCACCATGGCTAAAATGTAATGTTGTAGGTTGTACGCTATTCCTCTATTATCAACTTTAAAACTATCAACCTCTAGTAGCAAACCATTTGATGATCCTTCTTTGTACAAATAAATAGTAGGTAGTTTCCAATATCTCATTATCACCAGAACTAAAATGACGTATTGTGTTTAAGCAACATCCATTAGGAGAACATTGGAAGGTGGTGAAGAGAATTTTGAGGTACATGGCAAAGACATTCCTTCATGACATGCATGTGAGAGAAACTAATGCATTCCACTTCACTGCTTATAACGATTCTAACTAGGGTAGTGACCAAGATAATAGAAAGTCAACCGCAGAAATGTCTACCTTCTATAGGAACAATTTAATCTCTTAGGTAACGTTTGGTAGAGAGATAGAGACTGAAAGACTGAGATTGAGAGATTAAGACTAAGAGACACAGACCGAAATAAATTTCAGTATTTAGTTTGGTGCAAAGTGAGAGATAGAAATTGAAATAAGAATAAAACTCTAATTTAATTTGCAAAAAGGATAAAATTGAAATTAATTAATTGAAATGAGGGTATTTTAGATATAAAATATTATTAAAATTTCAGTCTCCGTCTCTAAAAATTTCAGTCCCTTGTGTCCCTACTTTTTGGAGGTACTGAAATACTGAAATTTTAGGGACAGAGACATAAATTTTAGTACCAGTCTCTAAGCCAACAAACATGATACTGTGTCTCATTCTCCCAGTCTCTGTCCCAGTACCTCAAAACAAACGCTACCTTAGGGTGCGTTTGTTTTTGAGAAGAGGACAAGACAAGACACTAAGAACAAGACACAAAGGATAGAGACACAAAATTCTGTGTTTTTTTATTCTGTTTGTTGATAAACTAGAACAAATTATGAAAATTCAATTTATTCTTATTTTTTTATTTAAAAAATTTGAGAAGAAAAATATAATACTAAGAAATATAATTATAAAAAATTAACAAGAATAATGAAAGAAAAAATAAAAAATAAGTTATATCCCTTGTTATTGTCTCTGTGTCCTTCATGTCAGGATGGACACAAAATACACTAATTCAGTGTCTCTGAACACAATGCCTCTGTCCATATCTCATCTGTCAAACACAATTTTATGTCTCTATGTCCGTGTCTCAATGTCCTATCCCTGAAAACAAACGCAGCCTAGATATCACAAAAATAGACAATTGTAGCTCGATCAAGACAGAAGCAGAGTATAACTCTTTAGCCTTGGTAGTGCCTAAGTCTATGTGGTTGGAGAACCTACTACCTAAGCTGAAGTTTAGCTTACCTGTTGCACCTTAAACATATTGTGGTGATATTAGTGTTGTATTGTTAGCTGCATCCTAATCCTTACTCCAGACATTTTGAAATAAATCTTCACTTTATAAGAGATTATATAATAAAAAGAATCTTAGAGGTGAGTCACATCTTTAGTATTGCTCAACTAGCTGATGTACCAACAAAAGTAGTTCCCTCAGCAAAGATTTTAGATTTCGGACACAAATTCAAAGACCAGAACTCTCTACCATTGAGTTTGAGGGGAAATGATATTGTAAACACAAGTAAAGAAGAGTAGAACTTAATAGTTATGTTAGTTAGATATTGCTGAATTAGTTAATGAGTTAGTACTAGTTAGTTATAAGTGTTAGAGATTGTTAGCTCGCTTCATTTTTATATTTTAAAATATAACAAAATAGTTGTAATTGATCTAGTCATACATTCAATACAGTCATAAAACAAATCTCTCTATTTCTTTCTACACCTTCTACACTAGCTCAGTTCTCAATTGATAATCATAATTCATACATGTGTCCATCATCATATATAAGTATACCAAAGTTATCAATTAATCATAATTCTTATCAAATCAATTTCTAATCACATATATAATAAACTAAATTCACACGTATCAAACTCAACATCATGAATATCCATCCAGAATCATCAATCTCAATATCTCAGGGCCTCTTGCCTAAAGTTCAATATAATGTTATATAATATTTATTAAAAAATCAACTTGTATTATATCTTTTCAAGTTTCTCAAAGCTCAAAATATTCATACCAATCATCAATAATACTTAACAATACAAAACATTTACTGAAGAATAATTATTTCACTCATTTAATTATATTTCACTTCTAGAGTTAGGGAAAATGCATTTTACTTATCTGAAAAGTTTAGACTCTGGAAATTTAGCACTCTTAAGATCAAATATCAAGTTTTTCTAACAAGATTAAACTTAGAAAGATCCTTTTCTTGTATTTATTCTTGAAACTAAAAAATTTCCTAAAGGGGAAGAGCAAAATCTTAGTTATCACCTTGTAAAACTTACATGGTTGCATAAGGAGAAAGGAGAAAAACATGTCAATTAGAGTAAATTTTTTATTAAAGTTCCAAATTTTTAGAAATTGAAGAAAAAAGCGGATAAACAATGTTTTGTGTTCTTTCCTTTTATCACCCTCTTTTTTTCGTAATTGTCTTCTCTATAATCGAGGAAGAAGAATAAAAAAGGAAAGAAAAGAAAGAAGCTCACGTTGCCTTTAAATGGAGTAAGAGGCATTTTTATTCTTTTGCCTTTAGTCCTATCCAGAAGCCAAATTTTAAAGATATCTATTTTGGTACGCATCCAAAATAATATTCTAGTTTTTCCCTTTTTTAGTCCCGTTAGCAATACTAAGTTATTAATGTAAGATGTGCAATTACTTGTGGCACAATAATTCTTTTCTTAAAAATAAATATATTTTTATTCTTCAAATAAGTTTTCTAAATTTAAAATTTATCAGCAGATTTTTTAATTGTTGATTTTAAACTTTTAGCGAGTTAAAATGACCCAGATGGTTTAGACAGTCTTATATCTAATTTAAAATTATAGGCCAAATAATATTTTGGGTCTTATACTACCAACATTCGAAATCTGCAAATTGTATCCAATTTTATTCACCCTTACCAATGATTCCATGTAAGTCCTCCAAGATTTTAATAATTTTTACTGTTAACTATTGTCATCCATTGAACATCTATCATTATTTGAGAACAACTCATAAATCATCTCATGAGTTATCATTTTTTAACTTGTTAAAACTTCTCATTTTCTAACTACTAATGGCATAAATCCTTTATATAGCTTGGCTTGTACTTCTATATCTTCACATTTTTTTAAAATATTTGGATCATATATTTCATATGCTATTACTATGTAAAATAATGTCTATTTTGAGGGAGGGTGTTAAAAATATATAACAAGTTTTTCATTGTTTAAATTTAAATTTAAGTTTAAGATTTGAGTTAGTTTATTTGATTAATTTTGGGTAGCGGTGTTTACGGGTTGGGCTGGTCGGGTTTAATTAAACTCAGACACCATCCTAAAAGGTCCTTGAATCTATTTTGACCTGACCCGAACAATACCATATAATATAAAAGATATTAATTGAAGTATAAAAGTATAATATGACATTACTAATTAAACTATAAAACATATAATTTTATTATAAAATACAACTTTGGGCCGAATCGGATGACTCGAAGTATAATCCAAATCCGACCCAAAAATAATACTAGGTAAAAGTAACAAACCTAAACCCGATAAAATATGACTTGAGTCTAGGCCATATTTTATGATTAGTTTTAAGTTTAATGTTTGTTATTTTTTATTCAATCATTGCAATCATAACCATTTTTAATTAGAGTTATCACCGATTTATCTATATAAAATAAAATTCTAAGTATAAGTGGTGTTATAATGCTAACTGATTGAATAATAATAATAATAATAACAAAAAAGCTCTACATACAAGCCATTAGGGCTTGTATGCTTCACAAGTTCATTAAGCAATAAACCCACAAAATGCGCTGCATGCCCTACGTCCAATACACGCGCTATATAAAGATCCCGCGTATATGTAACTACCAAATTTAAAAGATTTGTTTCCTTCTTCATTCTCCTTATCGTTCTTCTTCTTCTCGTTCTTCTTCTTCTCGTTCTTCTCTCCTTATTTCTAGATTTGTTTTCTTCGTCGTTCTTCTTCTCGTTCTTCTTCTTCTTGTTCTTCTCTCTTTCTAACTCTAGCTTCGTTTTCTATCGATTTTTGTTTACTGAAATCAAAGTTTGGATTCGTTTTGAAGATAATAGATGATTCAACCTCAGATTCTCAACTGAATCAGGGGGAAGTGGATTATGAATTTGAATCTAACGAAGTTCCTGAGGTTTGATTTACATACGTTTACTCTGAATTTTGTTACAGTAATTTGTATAGCATTGTGTAGCTGAATAATTTGTGAACATTGACTGTGAGACTAACGCGTCAACATAAATCTGTGGATTGAATGTAATGTATTTGATTGATTATCTGGAATTTATAGCAGACGCTCGGGTGTAGATCAGAGCTTTCTTTGGGTGTATTTGTTTCGGTAGTGTGGGTGTATTTACATTTATGACTTTTTCTATTATTTTAGCTGAGTTGTTGTCGTTCGGGTGTATTATATGAGACATGATTGGGTGTGTTTTTAGTTTTCGTCATGGTGTATTCTGCAGCCTGTGTATTTACAACTTATGGCTTTTATCGTCATTTTGGTTGAGTTGGTGCCGTTCGGGTGTATTATATTACCAATGATTGGGTGTATTTATAGTTTTTGACATGGTGTATTCTGCAGCCTCTCTCTGTTGTTGATGACCAGTTTATTCCGAAGGTTGGAATGACCTTTATCACCCTTGAAGATGTTAGAAAATTTTACAGGAACTAGTATTTCGGAGATGTTATTTCATTTGACACCACATACAATACAAACAGGTAATAAACTGTCCCCTTTTTATGATTCTAAATTAATGTGTTTTATGAATCTGCCACAGAGGTGTATATTGGGTGTTTTTTGGGTGTATACAAAGCATTTGTTGGGTGTACGTAATGATTTTCCATTCTGCACTATGGTAATTTGTTTCAGGTATAATTTGGTTTGTGGTTCTTTTGTCAGGGTGAATCACCACGGTCAGTCAACACTTCTCGGATGCTCTTTGATGAAAAACAAAGAAATTGAATCATTCAAATGGTTATTTCAATGTTGGCTTCGTTGCATGGGAGGAAATGCTCCGAAAGGGTTTTTTGCCGATCAATGCGCATCAATGAAAAGGGCTTTAGAGGCCTGTATGCCAACAACAATTCACCGTTGGTGTATTTGGCACATCATGAAGAAGATTCCAAGCAAATTAAATGAGTACAAGGGACATGCAGAAATTGAACAAGAAATGAGCGAAGTTGTTTGGAACTCTCATAGTAAAGACACATTTGATAGGAATTGGAATGAATTTCTGCTGAATTTTGGTCTTGTGGACAACAAGTGGCTTTCAGGTAATGTTTGTTTAAAATCTGCAGCAGAGGTGTAAATTTAATTTTCTTCGGGTGTATTTATAGTCTGTGTTTGGGTGTATTCTGCAGATCTCTATGAAGACCGTCATATATGGGTTCCAATCTATCTGGATCACCACTTCTGGACAGGGATGAGAAGCACGCAAAGGATCTCTATGTTATAAAATACTGTTTATTTTTTTTACAATGGTTTAAGGGTTTTGGGTATTAGGGTTTAGGGTTTTATGGTTTACGGGGTACGGGTTAGGGTTTAGGTTTTAAGTATTTCGTGTTTAGGGTTTTAAGGATAAAGCATCAGGGGGATAGATTTTTTGGTGTATATTCAACGTTCTTTGGGTGTAAAAAATGGCAAGTTATGGATGTATATTTAGTTTGATTTTTTCCTTCATATTATAGTACCTGTAATTCATACATTTTGAATACAGCAGAGAGATTTTAATTATTGAAAGAAATTTTACAATAAACAGAACTATAATTGGAAAATTTTTACAACATGTGTTCAATTTGTTACAGGACTACATAACATTTACATTAAACAGTGTCAATATCCTCAGAATCTATCTGACAATATGGACTCAATAAAAATGAGGATGGCTTGGACAGTCTTATTGCATTACTTTTCCTAATGGCTTCAGCTTTGTCTAGATTCATGTTATGGAATAGAATCCTAGAAGCATATTCCACTCTAAAGTGGTCCACCTCGTCCTACAGTTAAAAAGAATATTCTGTTTAATCAACCATGTTAATTGAGAAATGTAATACAGAGTTATTTACTTTTTAAACACATTTACCTAACTGACATTTATTTCATCTAAGCACACTTACATTTCTTCCAACTTGGTTTCTGGCTGCCATTTTTCTGAAATAAAAAATACACTCATATATATCAGCAGGATACACCCAAGGATATAAATAAGATACACCCATAGATATGAGTCAGATACACCCATAGATATCAGTCAGATATCACTCAAACATGCATTAATATACAAGGGCAAGCAACATTACAAGTTCAGGCAATATACACCCATGGACAATCAAATATTAGAACAGTGAAACTGTTGAATATATATTACAATATATCAGTTCAGAAAAATACACCCATAGATATCAGCAAGATACACCCAAGGATATAAATAAGATACACCCATAGATATGAGTCAGATACACACATAGATATCAGTCAGATATCACTCAAACATGCATTAATATACAAGGGCAAGCAACATTACAAGTTCAGGCAATATACACCCATGGACAATCAAATATTAGAACAGTGAAACTGTTGAATATATATTACAGTATATCAGTTCAGAAAAATACACCCATAGATATCAGCAAGATACACCCAAGGATATAAATAAGATACACCCATAGATATGAGTCAGATACACACATAGATATCAGTCAGATATCACTCAAACATGCATTAATATACAAGGGCAAGCAACATTACAAGGTCAAGTAATATACACCCATGGACAATCAAATATTAGAACAGTGCAACTGTTGAATATATTACAGTATATCAGTTCAGAAATATACACCCAACAAAGTATGTGATATACACCCAACAAGTTACTCCATATACACCCAGCAAATTACGCATTATATTCCAAAAAATCAATTACCAGAAGAACTAGAAAAACAACTACAGTAATACCTAGAACAACTAAGAAGAACACTATAACCTAGAACCAAGAATAACAGTAAAATATAGAACAAGTAGAATATTAAAAACTATAAAATGAGACTTAGAACAAGAACAGTAAAACCTAGAAGAATGTAGAAGAACAGTAAAACCTAGTTCTTCGTTTTCGAAATCTGAAAAATATAGAATATGAGTGAAATAGTAACATAACGTACCTTGAGTATTATAACTTCATTTTTTCTTGAGATTCTTGATCGAGAGTTCTACGTTGTGTTGATGGAGAGTTCTGATCTTCGCGACAAGTGCTATCTCTGCAGTTTGGAATGTTGCTCGAAAATGGACGGTTTGTGTTTTCTTTGAACGGGTTGGAGAAGTGGAAGAGTGCGCTATTAAAGAGTGCTATTTGCAAAGAGAAACCGTTTGAGTGGAACGCGTGTAATTTACGCTCCATTCAAAGTGAGATGAGTGCGCGTGTGAATGATGTGTGGGTTGGGAACTTGTAAAACTTGTAGGGCCTTTTTGCTTGTATGTGTAGCAGGCCCGTAATAATAAATGATAAATACAAAACTTGAATCTAATAATCTTAAACCAAAATAAATCAAACCAAGTCTTAAAGTTAAACTTAAATTTATTATATATTAATGACATGGATCTTTTAAGATAGGAGTTAAATCTTAGTCATCTACATAGTCTAAATACAAAAAACAAACACACAAACTATTGGCTATGACTCTATGCTTCTTAGTCTTCATAATGTGCATAAAGAAAACATAATTCCAAACCAATAAGGCATACATATATTCATGTTAAATTACTTTGAGCTCATTATATAGATAAATCATTATTTCATGCACACAAAAAAAACGCTGATTACCATTAGATTTAGTATTGGATATTATCGGCAAATTTTGGATGGTTGCAACACTAAATTCATCATCTACGATATGTTACTATTGGATTTATATTTTTGACCTTAAATCTGATGATAACAAATGGCACGAAAAAAAGGTTTAGTGGATGCGCATTTTACTGTTGAATTTAGGGACGAAAAAATCCAACGGTAAGTTAATTAAATGAAATGCACCATTTTGGTCACACACATTGTATTTTACTAGCAGATTTTTTTTATGGAAAATCCGCCGGTAAAATTGATCCTAAATTCAAATTTGTGAACCCTTCCTCCATTTCTACAATATTATCAACATCACGTCCCTCCCCTTTTTCTCTCTCTTTTGCCGTCAGCCCCCATCGCCACCATTTGCCATTGATTAGCCGTCGCCAACCGCTTCCCATAACTCCAACCATTGTTGTCGTCGAGGAACGTCCACCTAGAGCTTGTTTCTGCCATGAAAGAGCTTGTTTCTCCCTGTTGGGAATAAGACACAATTCCCCCTTGAGAAAACACCTTTGACAGAGAAATAAAATAGACACAATCACAACACAAGAATTTAACGTGGAAACTCCAATTACCGGAGAAAAAACCACGGCCGTTGTCAAATGACAACCAGAGAATATCACTATGTGAAAATTGTTACAACACATAGACTTCTTTCTCTCACCGGCACCCCAGTACACCCACACTCTTTCAAAGCAAATATCTAACTACACCTCACAACACTCTCTAATCAAAGAGTACAGAGGAAAAGAAAAATCAGATACAAGCTTAAAGTGTTTCTGACTGGTGCAAAAACAAATGGAGAACTTAGCCTCATATTTATAGCCTAGGCCACCCACTCCATTTGCTATCCTAAGCAATGTGGGACTAATTCAACCAAATCCTAACAATCTCCACCTTGATTGAAATAGTCACACATCTTCAGCTTCCATTGTCAACACCGACAATTCTTTGCTGCCATTGTCTATACCGACAATCATAGTTCAGAGAACTATCATACTCCACCATGAAAGTATACTCACTTGGAATTAGACCACTCCAAGAATTTCGCCTTGGTACAGATCGAAACCTTGCTGAAAATTCATGGTGCAACTTCCAAATTGGCTTTTCCTGGAAGTTCTTCAGCCATCGACCTAACTCCGCCACACACCTTGCATCTCAACGCCAACCAATGCCCGTGTGCAATTGTGGACCTGATTGCCACAACTCATCCTTATCCATGGCAGTGCGGTAATACCATGAGGATACTTCTTGTCTTCTAGAGAACATCATCTTCTCTCATAGAGAGAGCAACCAGAGATCTTCTCCTTCAACGCCTTGTGCAAACCTGATTGTATCAACACATCCTTGACTTGTACTTGCCACAAGCCAAAATTGATTCTTCCATCAAATTTCTCTATTTCAAGCTTCACAGCACTTGAATATCCTGACATTGTTGCAACCGTATACTGGAATATTATAACTCAACTGTAGACCGTGCACTAGGAAGGGTCCCCAGGAAAGAGAGGTGGGTCACAATGGACACACTTAAATATCAAGTCTTTCCTTAGCCAGAACCTTTTCCAAACTGCACTCTCACAGAGTCACACTGCCTTCCAGCAACAACAACAGCAACCAAAGAGATTAGACTAGGCTGCAACCACAGAGCATACTAAGAATAAATCCCACCGAACCGAAGCTCTGATACCACTTGTTGGGAATAAGACACAATTCCCCCTTGAGAAAACACCTTTGACAGAGAAATAAAATAGACACAATCACAACACAAGAATTTAACGTGGAAACTCCAATTACCGGAGAAAAAACCACGGCCGTTGTCAAATGACAACCAGAGAATATCACTATGTGAAAATTGTTACAACACATAGACTTCTTTCTCTCACCGGCACCCCAGTACACCCACACTCTTTCAAAGCAAATATCTAACTACACCTCACAACACTCTCTAATCAAAGAGTACAGAGGAAAAGAAAAATCAGATACAAGCTTAAAGTGTTTCTGACTGGTGCAAAAACAAATGGAGAACTTAGCCTCATATTTATAGCCTAGGCCACCCACTCCATTTGCTATCCTAAGCAATGTGGGACTAATTCAACCAAATCCTAACACTCCCCTACAAGTTACTGCCTCCATCATTTGCTGTTGACACCGCTTGCCTCCGTCAACTGTGACGCTACCCTTTATCTTTCATCTAGGTATGTCTTCTTCCCTTCCTTCTTCCATTTTTTATGACATTGTTGGTATTTGCTAAATCCTAACCCTACACTCAACAGTCCCAAGTGATCTCCACCACTACCACCACGCCGGTAAAGTCTTCCATGTCACTATTGTCTCCAAGTAAGTGAGTTATTAATAATAGCTGATTGAGTTGACAAATATTTTTTGTTTGATTTTCCTTAATAATAACTTATTGGTTTAATTTTAATATTTTTATGTTTAGTAAAATATTTGAAATCGAAGTAGAATAGTTAGAGTAAAAATGAGTTAATATTGGTTGAATCTGCCACTATCCCCAACGACCTCTGTTGCTGCCACCCTTGTCACCTCTACCATGCATCACATGTTCTTCCTTGTTTTTTCCCCAATGATGTTAGCTAAATCCCTAGTTTTTCCATAAATTTGGAAACAATATTTATTATTATTTATCAGATTACTAATCGAATTTTATAAGATTGTGAACGGTTACCCTATTCGATAGCCATTTATGATGTATTGGATGAGTAATGGTGAGTAGTCATTATTCAGTTATATGTTTAGCCGCATCGTTGACCTTGTTAGCAGAGGAAGCCCTATGAATTATTCCTTTTTGTCTTGATTGCATTATTCATCTTGGTTGGTAAAGTTCAATTTTTCTTACTTCAGTTCCAACTTCATGGACTTCCAGTTCCCCATGATTTCAGAATTGATGCAAATTTGTGCATCAACATGCCTTGCGATCTCTTTATTAAAATGTTCTTTCAATGCCAGCAAATTTTACAGATTTGGTAATGTTTTGTGGATGTGGATATCTTTCTCCTTACAAATGTTTGCAGTCGATTGGCTATGGTTGGTAAGGGTTTGCATATTTCTATATTGTAACTATTTTGCATATTGATAAACAAAAATAAGGTCAGTTTCACTTTTAGATTCAACCTTGTTTGTATTGAAGTTGGAACTTTTTGTCTAGAATTCTGAATGTATGGTTGCTATTGGTGTTGTTTATTTACAAGTTTTGTCAATAAAATATGCAGTTTGATATCTAGTAGGTAAAGGCTTCATTGTTGTTGATATTGTGTTTCTGGCCTTATGATTTCACTGGGTACCATTTCATTGTTGGTATTTATAATGTTGAAAAAAGCATCCTTCTTGAATATGGCCAATATTTTATGCAACTAGAGTAAGAGCTTTAATTTTTTGTAAGAGCAAGAGCCTTTCTTCTCTCAGCTTCATACTAATTGCTCCATATATATTCAATTTCGTGTTCCTCTGCTTCATATCATGTTTGCTTATGACACTGCACAAATTTTCAAGTTTTTTATCAATGGCTTGTTATTATTTATTATTTATTATGGAGATTAGAATTGTACACAGATTTTTCTTTTCCGAATTTTGTAACATCCAATTGGGCATTACACATTCTCTTTGATTATTGAATTTTTAAACAAATTTAAAAAAATTAAAATTTAAGTTTATTGGAGGATTTACCGTGGGTTAAATTTGTCGATAGTTATTAATTTAATTATTGGTAAATAATATATTACTGTCAAATTTACTAGGGGATAAATCCCGACGATAAAAATTACTGACGGAAAATTTATGTCGGTAATTAGGAGTAGACAAAAATTTTGCCAGTAAATAATTATCAACGAGGTTTATACAGTCAGATTTATTCCGCTGCAAAATTCGACGGTATCCAGCGACTTTCTGGTAGTGCTGATTCTTCTGTCTATCATGACTCGCACCAAAATCCATAAATATAAAAGTCGTTCTTATTTTTATAAGAACTTTACAAAAAAATTTAAAACTTTTTTAAAATGAAAGAGATCAATGTAATACCCTACCACACAGAGATTTACGCTTAAGTCGTAAAATAGAGGTAGTGTGGTATTACAACCTCTAAAACAAAATATATATACATATAGTAGTTGAAAGGATGTTATATATGAAAAGTCTTGAAAGATAGGTAAAGCAAAATCGCAAAATCAAAGGCGCAACGCTCAGGAAAGGTTACTTGCATACGAAGAAAGCTTAAGTACGTAAACATATGCATATAAACAAGGAGAAAAGAGTGTCAAAGTACAAAATATCCAAACTCTGAACTCATACTACGAAGCTAAGCCTGACCAGATGATATTTATATATATACATATAGAAATCCATAACCCAAAATACATAAAAGTAACCCTAGTTCTCCATAAACCTCTATGAGGTACAAAAGTAAAACATATACACATAAGGAGAGTCTATACATATAGATATAGCAAAGTAGAATAAAATGTCAAGATAGAGATAGTGTTAAATTATACTCAGTTATGCTTACAATAAAAGACCAAGAATTTAATACATGTTCAAAGAAAAACTCAAACACAACTGTTAATGTCGCAGTAACATGTCCATGATTCCACAGTTTTAACATTTCTCAGATAACTAATCACCTATTAGCTAAGTACAAGTTCAAATTGATCTAAACCTCAACAACTATATAAAATTTGGTGATCATATTCCCTAACGTAAGCCTATTCAACCATGCCATGCAATTTCTAAGGTGTGCAGACCCAAGTCCCAACAAATAATTGCTTACTTCCCTATACTTCGCTCGGATTATTTTCTTTAACACCTCAAAATGTAGAAAACTTGAAAATATAATAAATAATAAAATATATTCAATTTAACCAATTTTCTACTCAGAAGAAAATCGAATATACTTAACCAATACAACACAACCATTGAAGCTAAAGACTTCGAAATCTCTAAAGAGTAAATACCCAAACAAAAGTCAAAAATAAAATTAAATTAAAAATCAGGAAGATATGTTATCATACTATACTTACTGGCGCTTAAGATGGCAAAGAGCACGATTCGCCCAATACACAGGAACATTAGGGCACAAAGTAATTGCCTTGAATCCCCCAAAATAGAAAAACAAACAATGTAATAATCCCACGAACGTTACAATTTTTCATTTTTTTTGAAAGGAAATATGATTATTGATTAATTAAAGGAAAAAGGGTTAGAAAAAGAGAACAGAGAATGATACCTTCACTTTCAGCAAGGTCAGCCACTATCTTGAAAAATTCCAAGCCTTTGGTGAAAGTCTTTACTTTTCATGTCCTCCTCTTCCGTTTAAATATGCATCTTCTTTTACCAACTTCCACTCAGAAACCTAACCAGAAAATGTTAATTTCCAAAACAATTTAAGTTGAAAAACCTTTATTATGATGATGACGATTATGATGATTACAAATAACCATGTGGCATCAAAGTGTGTGCTGCATCCTTGGCCATCGGTCGCAGTTCCTTCAGATTGCATGGCACACACTTCTTATCTCTGAGACCTAATAAAGGGAAAAAAAGTTATATATGATAGCATGAACAATGAGGTTATAGAATATAGTGTTTGATAAAACTTGACTTTTAAATGAGATATGAACAAATCAGATATCACACAAAACAAAATATCTCAAATCAATTTTCATGACACAAGAAGCTCACAGATAAACATAGGGAATAATGGAAAAATAGAAAAGAAAAAGTATAACTGAATTGTTGATCTAAGGAAGCATAGCTACTAGCACTATAACAAATTGTTGATTGAAGGAGATATAACTGAATCAAGCAAAGAGCGAATTATGTTTTCAGAACCTCTAAAAAATTAAAATAAACTACATGTTTTATTTGACTCATTATGAACGGATTTATTGTCAACTTCTTGTTCATATGTAGTCTGGTGTTTTTTTTTTTTTTTACTCATTGTCACTCTTAGGTGAACCTGTAATGGAGAAATAAAGTAATAGCAGTTAAACTATAATCTATTTGCAGTCACTTGAACTATAAAACTCAAAATTTATCCCTCAGAAAGAATAATGATCAACAATGACCTTTCCATAACCTTATGTAAAGATACCTCAAAATTTTATATATATTAACAAATAAATATACCTTTATCTTCAAGCTTATCCCAATCTTCATCCCAGCTCCTTCCTGGATACCAGGTTGCCAACCTTAAAAGAAAAAAATTGAGTGACACCAGAGAATATAAGAATAACATAACATGAATGCAATGCAATTACTTTTTAAAAATAAAAGAGCTAATTGAAGAGAACACATGGACCTCCTGGTAACCACAAAGCAACGAGAAATAACAAAGAAAACAAGTAAAAGGGGATAACATGATAACTATCTATGTATCCATAGGCAAACTATACACTTAGCGAGAGAACAAACACTAAGTGACTTCATTCTACATGAATGGGAGCAGTTTTTGTAAACTTATTCGAAGAGGAGACGATACCAGAGGAGAGCCCGAAGAGGAGACGACGACAGAGGAGAGCCCGAAGACATGGTGACACCACGAGCTCCAATAAACCTTCGTTGGACGGCGGCAGCAGCGCGGCTCCTCCCTCTCTCGCGCGTCTTTCGCCCTCGAGCTCGACAGCTCTCTCGCGTGCGACATGGATAATTTATTTAAATTATTTTTAAAATATAATATTTTTTTGTCAACTATTACTTAGTTTTATGTTTTAAATAATTTTTTAATTTAAAATTAATAGTATTCTACTTAATTTTTCATTTATAAAATTAGATTTAGAATTTCAATATTTAAAGTAAATCAAATAAAATTCTCATTAGTTTTCAATTATTAAATCGTTTTGAATTTTAAATATATGAGATATTCACTTTTAAGTCACTCACTAAAACTGTGACCATAAATCCCTTTAGGTCACCCTTTCGTAAAACCGTGACCATAGATCTTTTTAGATCACTCCTCAAAGCTGTGACTATAGATACCTTTAGGTCACCCCAAAAACCGTGACCATAGACCCTTTTAGGCCACCCTTCAAAACTGTGACCACAGACCCATTTAAATCACCTCCAAAAACCATGACCATAGACCTTTTTATGTCACCTTTCAAAACCGTGACCATAGACCCCTTTAGGTTACTCCCAAAACCATGACCATAGACCCTTTAAGTCACCCTTTCGATAAATCGTGACCATAGACCCTTTTAGGTCACCCCTCAAAACCGTGACCATAGAACCCTTTAGGCCACTCCCCAAAACCATGACCATAGACCCTTTTAGGCCACCCTTTCAAAAAACCGTGACCATAGACCTTTTTAGGCCACCTCCAAAACCGTGACCATAGATACCTTTAGGTCACCCCCCAAAACCGTGACCATATGCCATTTTAGGTCACATTCCAAAATGGTGACCATAGATATGTTTAGGTCACCCTTGAAAATCGTGACCATAGACCCTTTTAGGTCACCTTTTTGAAAAACCGTAGCCATAGACCCTTTTTAGTCTCTCCTAAAAACCGTGACCATAGACCCCTTTAGGCCACCCCCCAAAATCGTGACCATAGACTCTTTTAGGTCACCCTCCAAAACCGTGACCATAGACATGTTTAGGTCACCCCCGAAAATCGTGACCATAGACCTCTTTAGTCACCCTTTTTTGAAAAATCGTGACCATAGACCCTTTTTGGTTATCCCTAAAAACCATGATCATAGACCTCTTTAAGTCACTCCCCAAAACCATGACCATAGACCTTTTTAAGCCACCATTTTTTTTAAAAACCGTGACAAAAAAAAATGTTGCCATAGGCCCAAAATGTTGTAGTGGTATTTTGTTAGTTGGGTGAATTAATATTCTAGGTATGTAGTCCTCCAAAAATTTCTATGCTGAACATCAAAATTTTTGTTATGCACCAAGGTTTTTGTGCTATACACCAAAATTTATGTTATGCGTATTTCATTAGTACTGTACATAAGTTTTTGCATATAGCATACAAATTTTTTCATATAACACATCATTTTTGCTGTGAACGTATTTTGTTAGTTAGGTGAGTCAATATTCTGAGTAATAAGTAGTCCTCTAAAAATATGTGCTGCATATCAAAATTTCTATAATATGCCCCAAGATTTTTGTGTTGTACACCAAAATTTAGTGTTATGTGTATTTTATTGGTTGGGAGAAGAAGAAGATAAAGACGATGATGACAACGATAGATGTTAGAAGAAAAAGATGAAGACAATGATGATAATAAAAGGGGATAAGAAGAAAAAAAATAAGAAGAAGAAGAAGATGAAAAGAATAACGGCGGCAGTAGCGACGATAACAATGACGTTGAAGAAAGAAGTGTGCAAAGAAGAAGATGATAACGACGACAATAATGAAAGAAGAAAAAAAAGACAAAGAAGAGAATAATAAAAAAAGAAGAAAAAACAGTAGGAAAAAAAAATACCTGCCTATATTTTAAAGAGAAAAATACACAAAAATTAAATTAAAAAGTTGATTTAAAAATATTCAGATATCTAATAATGTTTTTTTAAAATATCCTTTAAAAATTTTCTTTTATAAACTACTCTACTTTAAAAACAAAAGTTTTATCAAATTAAGGTTAAGTAGTGTTCACTGGTTTTGGGGGTTTACATGATATTTTTCCTCCCCAAATAAGCAGCAATGCAGCATCAAATATACCATATTTATTAATAATTTTCTTCACAAAAAATAGATAAAATTGAATTGAATAAAGCACATCATGTGCAAAATCTGTGCTGCTCCAATTTTTTATGGTCATAAAATCTAAGCGACGCAAGTGGCATGCATCTAATCTTAGGAATCTGTCCTATTCAAAAATCATATTTCCTTTGGGTCCTATCCCTTTTTGCATAAGGACAAACACTCCTAACAGTAGTGATTATTCTCCTAGAAAGAGAAAACATAAACTTTGCTTGTACATCTCTTTTATGCTTGATCTTTCTCTTTCGCTCCTTCCTTGTTTTCTATGTTGGACACTGTAAAGAATGTGGGAACTGAAGGGATCTATCAATTTACTCAATAATGAAACCATATAAAGAAGATTTGCATTTGAGTTCCACGTATTCGACTATGCTTTTAAATTTGGACCACAAACAATGAAACGGGTGTAATGAAGTGTAATTATATTTTCAATTTCATCTGAACAACGTTGATTTAATCAGTCACTAAATTCTTTTAATGAACAATTTAGCAACAAAGTTACTTATTTTATGGGTAATTCAATCTTTATTCGTTTTTATAAAGGATAAAGTGATTTTAGTCACAAAAAAAAGCATTTTGACTCCCAATCTTTTTTATTTTGAGGTAATATTATTTTTATTAAAAAAATTCGTTAAAAAATAATAAAAATTAGTCTTGTGACGGATTTTATTTGTAATTTGCGGGGTTTTAAAACTCTCACAAACTATTAATGAGTTTGTTTTCAAAAAATTCCTTCACCAATAGTATAGTAGTTAAGTAGAGAAAGATCATTAATAAAATGATATTGCAAGAAATAAAATAATTGCAGTATGAAAACTTTAAAAAAAATATCGAATAAAAAATAAAAAAATATTAATATTAATGATATTGATATTGGTAATGACGACGGTAAAAAAGATAATGATAATGATAATGATAAAATATGGTTATACAATAGTAATAATAAAGGTAGAAGTAATAATGATGAGAAAGAAAAAATAGTGGTAATATTCGTTATAATTTGTCATATTGTTAAAAAGAACTCTGTAGAAATTTAAAACTGCTACAAAATACAAATAAAACTTCTCATAAAAATAATAGTCATATTATTTAATAAATTTTTAATAGATTAGTCATGTTATCTCAAAATAAAAAAAAATGAAGGTCTAAATATATCTTTTTTCTTGTAGAAATTGCTTTATCTTTTATAAAAATAGACAATGACCGAATTTAATTTTTACTCTTTATTTTATAGTTGAATTAACCACTAATTTTATTATTAAATATTGATTTATCAACTAATACGCGAGTTAAATTTTGTCAGAACATTCGATTATTAAATAGGTTGCCAATTTCAAAATTTTTACCGCCAACTTAGCTATCAAAATGCAAATTAGATAGTGTAAACAACAAGATTATGAATCGGTCTGGTTGACCTTTAGAATCGTTCTGCAAAAAATCGGTAAAAAAATCGGTCAAACTGGTGGTTAACTATCAAATCGGCTAAACAGGCCAGATTTTCAAATGCATCGGTTTTAAAATATGAATTCCAAAATGGTGTCGTTTGACGCAAAAAAAAAAAATCCAACCCCTTATCATGAGATTGAGACCTCAGTCCCCTTCTCCTCGCTCAGCAGCCACCACACTTCAACCCTATATCCCTAATTTCACATCCAAGTTCCAATCAACGCCGTCCTTCCCAGTCTACCACAATCGACACCGCATCAAAGCTACTGTCACCAGGCAGAAGAACCTCTAACGGGCGGAAGTAAGTCACCGTCGCGGATTGAAGCTGCTGTCAGCGACGTCGTTCGTCTGGTCATCTGAACTTCGAAGCTCCCGTGGTCGGCGTTGTCTGCTTGTCTAGTCGTTGGAAGCTTCTCCCTCAAGGTTGTCGAGCCCTTTGTCTCTCGCGCTCGCGTCAAGCCTCTGTGTTCGATCCCCTCTTTGTCCGAGCTCACTTTCCTTCCTCCTTCACCGTCACTTCTCTTCCTCCCTCGCTGCCGTAAGCAAAGCTACTTCAATTTATGTTTTCTTTTTTTTTACTGATTCTGAGTTGCTGAAATCTGATTTTGAGTTGCTGATTTTTTTTTGTGAGTTGCTGAAATCTGAAATCTAATGGTTGATAATGTTTTGTTAAATTTTCGAAAATAATTGTTATTCTAAGTTCTGAGTTTCCCTTATTAGATGCAAGCCATAGAAGCTAATTGTATATTTCTGTATCTATTTGTAGCAAGAAAGTAAGATAGGCTTTACCCGCGGGCAAGCTAGCTAGCAGAAAGTGAGTGAAGCTACTTTGGTCTACTCTGGATGCACAATTATTAATTTATTATTGTAATATCTTTTTTGCTGATTTTCTAAAATAATTGTGTTTTGAGTTAGGATTGTTGATTGTTGATGATGTGATTCTGAATTTAGTTTGGATGCCGAGTTCGAAAACTTTGCTTAATTTTCTGTTTTTTTATTCTTTGGCTTTGGATGGCTTTGGATGCTGAGAAGTTTTTGAATTCAGAGTTTTTGTTGAATACTTAATTAGTATTGAGAATATAAATGCAATAGAACAAGATTTGGCTTAAGAGGCTTTCACATACACACACATTGCAGACTTTGTATTTGGAATTGTGATTAGTTTTTAGTTCAAAATAATATGATTAATGTGTATTGATTCTCAATAATTACGTTTTCAGTTTTAAGTTTTTGAATTTATTTTTTTGTTTCTTATATCACAAGAATTCTTCTCTTGTAGTGTTTATCTTGATTGTCAAGTAATTGAGTTTGATTAAAGTTTAGAAGTTAATTAAAATTTTTTTATTATGAATTCTTAACGATAAAATATGAATAAATTATTATGTGAAATGTAAATTTTTAAATTTTATTAGTTTAGAAAATATTAAATTTGAATATTTGAAATCATATATTAAACTTTTAATAATTTTATTGTATATTTAATTAAATCAGTTCAGCAACAGTTCGATTTCGATTAAACTATTGAACTGTTAAATCAGTCACTTGATCGATTTAATGACCAGTTCGATTCTCGCAACCTTATAAACATTTCATCATTAACAATTTAGCAACAAACCAATTTGATGGTTAAATCAATTATGCAAAAATATCATTGATGTTGCTGCAAAAGATACTAGATAACAACGTTGTTACTAGTTTGTTTAAATAAGTTTTTTTTTTCACAGTATTCTTCAATCCGATAAGTTAATGACTAATTTGCCGTGGTACTGAATTCTATTTAAGGGTTTGCCGCTTGTTAATAGGCAGTTGCATGCGTAAAGCGGGATTCGAATTCCTGACACTTATTTAAGCGGATTAGTGAGTTAATTATTAGATCAACCCAACTTGGTTAAGTGTTGGGAATTTAAATTATGTCTTGTACACATAGAAATCTAGTTACTAGCTAACAGTAAATTTTTAAATTAAACTCAGTCACAACAAATTAATCCTTGATTTATCGAATTAAAAAATCTGCGAAAAACCAAAAGCAAAGAAGAATAACAACGCTGTAAGTATAATTAATTATAGTTGTGGTCACAATTTAAAATCATAGAATTTCAAACAATAAAAATTATTATTGTAATGACCGTAACTAGAGCTACTCAACCAATGAACTATAACTCAAATAAAATAGTCTCTTTATACTCACTTAAAAATCGTAAATTCAAATCTCACTTCTAATTTAAAAAAAAAAAAATAAAGCTACACCAATTGTTGTGTAACTTAAAGAAATTAAATTCCGTCGAAAACACAATATTTACGCGATCAATTTATAGCCACATTATGGAACTACATAATCTGTATCAACCACGTCAAAATTTAATGTCTGTTGTCTCTTATTCTTAAGGTCTTATCACTTCTCTCTGTAGTAGTGTCTTTCATCATGCATATTGAGCTGGATACATAGTGGGTAGATTCAATTTCATTTTTTTAAGTTTTGTATAAGGATAAAATTTGAAACCTAATGCAATCCGCAATATTCGCAACTTCAATCGCAATCAGAAACTTAATTGAATGCTTCGCCAAGTACGAAATAAAAAACAAAAAGATAAAAAAAGTCTCATCCGTTGTGCTTGTACCCAAATTTAAATCCAGCAGGCAGCTACCAACCTGCTCTTGAATTACATGCGCACAACACACTTGATACAAACCATTGGCTACATAGTTATGATCGATATTATATATGTCGGAAAGTATCTCATTATGTGCATGCATGTATCTATATTGTGTATGTATCTGTACCATAGCCACAGAAAGGACCTTAAAGAATTTGTAAGAAAAAATATATGAAGTCGTGGCCATTTTAATTTTGATGCATCGTTAGTAAAATTATTTTATACATGTATCTAATCATATAATATTATATTAATAAAAATAATTATTTTTTATATTGACCGTTTAAATAATTATCTAATAAAATAATTATAATTATATAATTATATAAATTAAAATACACATTTAGTATATTAAAATTAAATTTTTTAAACATAATTAGAAATAATTTATGTAAATCCTAGAACACTTGAAGTATAGCTATGCATCGGTTTCGTTAAACAGGAAACAAAAAATTAGATAATAAAAAAAATCATACATCTAAAATTTAAAAATTAGATATTTAAAATTAAAAATGTTATATATACCTAAAAGAGATTAGAAGCGAATATTAAATTAAAACATCGATAATTCCATATCGCGTATATCATGAAGAGTATCTTTTCAAATCTAATAAATATATACATAAAAATACTCCATAATCACAAAAGTTAATTAGTACATATATGTATATATGACTATATCTTACCAAATCTAAATCTATAAATATATGCAAAAACAAAAAATACTCTATAAATACTGTTAGTATAAAAAATAGATTTTTTTTTGATAAAAAGGCATTTTAATTATCGATTGTTTTGACTACAGAAGTAGAAATGAGTAAGACAAAATCGAAAAAAAGTAGTGTAAAGAATGTCAAAGTTGAAAAATAGTTATTGTCTTTCTTTAAACATGCATCAAGACTTGTTACTCGACCTTTAAGATGAGTTGAAAATATGAGTGCAGAATATGGAGTAAGCTAAGAAAAATGTGAGACTTAAAGACCAATGTAAGAGAGACATGGGATGTCAAAACTTGGGAGTCAATGCTCTTCATGATCAAGACAAGGTCGTGGTTTGAGAAAAAAAACGAAGGAGTAAGATCGTGGTCAAAATTCTCCATAGTCAAGTCTATTCTAATGGTTTATAAATAGGAAAAGTTCAGAAGAGTTCAGAGACTTCAACCAAAAACACTTCATTATCACACAGAAACTCTGTAAAATTTGGAATCTCAATGACGCAACGGAAGATCATGGAGTGCAAGTATATATGAGTGTCAGGAGTTTATCTTTATTTTATTTTCTTTTGTTTTCTTTTTCGTTTTAATTCATTTTTTTTCATTTCCTTGCTTTTAATATTTTATTGTTATTTTGCTTTATTTCAATTTCAATTTTACTCTTTCATTTATTTAAAGTTTTTATTTATTTTATGTACTTTTTATTTGCTATAATTTGTCATCAATATGCATGTCGACACAGATTATTTTGATACAAACGTTAAGTAATTTTTAAGTCAAACTCATTTTTTTAGAGGAATCGTACTTACTCTCAAATTGAAATTTTAATATAAGTTTGATTCAACATACTTTTTTAAGATTACTTCAAAATCAAATAAAATAAATACAAAAGTTAATTGGTACGTATTTATATATATTATTATGAATAAATATAAAGAATTAAATTTTAATTAATTAATTAATATTAGTCAATTTTTATTATAAACTTAGTTTTTTAACTCTTAATTTTTAGAGAATTGAGAGTTTAGTTATAATATAGAGTTTAAAAGTTAGAATTTAAAATTTAATATAAAAAATTTTTAAAAATTAGTTGATAATAACAGAAAAAAATTGACTCTCCAATCTGACTCATTAACTATTTATATATATTATTTTGCATATTTTTCAACAAAATAATTAATCATTAGTATAATCAAATATTTCATAATAGAAAAATCAAACATCTTTTAGCAGCATAACTATATTAAACTCTTTTATGAACATACACTAAATATATAATATTACTATAAAGTAGCTAATTTTTAGTAACATATAAAAGTTTAGATAAAAGCTGTATCAAGATTAACATCTTGAGGTGGCTTGGGATTGTATACCGTCCATGAAACCAGACCCTTGTTTTTGGCGCGTATAAACATTAACGCGTATGAAACGACTCAATAAATTGTACATCTTTTTTTTTTTTAATTAAAGACAATGAAACGAACAGACGACTACATGGAAGAAGAGGAGAAAGCATAATGATTAAATTAATATACTGTAAAATGATCAAACATTGATGGTGGTTGTTGGATGGTAAAAAATAGATTGACGGTGGTTATTGATGGTAGTAGTGGTAGTGATGATGATGATAGTTATTAGATGGACGGGTGTGGTGCTAGTTATTCTAACATAGCTTGGTGTGGATTGGAGAGCAGAATAAAAAACTAAAAATGGGGGTGGTAAGAGAAAATGGGTGGAAATTAAAACTATTGAAGTTATTATTAGAGGAATGTTAAAGGATAGAATTTATTATTTTTGACGAGTAGTTAATCATTAGTGTTTAGAACTGTAAGTTAAAAATATATTATTATATTATTAAATTAAAAAATTAGATTAATAATTAAGAATAATAAGTAAAAATAATATTTTTTGTTGATTTTTAAAAATAAACATCGGAGTTATTTCGTCATGAACCTCATTATCAAATTGCTATTTTCGTGTTAACAATTTTCAGACAATATATATCTCACTTCTTGATATGTTTCTTTGAGAAAAAAAAAAAAAAAAACAATATAGGTAGGTATTTCATTTTACATGGAATGAGTTATATATATTAGCTAGGAATACTGGTGAACAACTTGCAAAAAATAGGCTTATCCAACATAAGAAAATCCTAAGATAAAATACGAAAAAAAGTTCACTTTACAATAGAATTAAAAATTTGAAGAATAGAACAACGTGTCGGATTATGCCAAAGATGAAACATATCAGGGTATAGAACAAAGTTACCGATGAAAAGGTTTAATTTTGGAACCACTACATAACCAAGATAGGAATTAACATCAACGAATTTTTTTTCTAGAATAAATTTAAAAAATTCATTATTTTTTTTTAAAGAAATTAAAATGGTTTTAATTATTATTATTATTATTATTATTATTATTATTATTATTATTTTACAGTTTACCTAATATCTGAGTAAATTCAACTACATGCTACTCATTTTACCTAGATAATAAATAAACTATATGATTCATCTCTCAATTTGTCTAGATATTAGGCGAACTGTTACGAATTCTAACAATATATATACAATGAGTGGGAAGTGAATTTATTCCCACTATTCTGTAGAAATTTACTTTTTTACCTATTTTACCTTCATCTCTTTTTTTTTTTTTTTTTTCGTTGTAAAATAGCTCAAATACTGCTATTAGCAATTCATTATGATAGGGAAATATTATTAGATCACAATAAATCTATTATATCTAATTTTTCTCGTCCAAATATTTATTGACATGGTACCACATGTGAAATGTCTGACAAGGTTTAGTAATTTTGTTCTATATACACTATTGGTCAACTAACATATATAAAAACGAGTGAAAAAATTACCACAAAAAATATATCCAATAAAAGTAGATAATACTTTCTATTATAAAAGATATTATTTAAATAAATATCAATTAATTAGTAATTTTCTTTTGCTAATTTGTTTGATAATGTTATTTTTAGTTGTTTGTCATAGGTATCGATTACATAATGATGATGACGTAAAATTAATCAAGAACCGGCATAATCATTTTTAAAAAATCTATATTTTGAAATTATTTACTTCTAATTGATCTGTGTGAAAGAAGATTTTCAATTGATGACACCCAATCAGGTCGGACTGTAAGAAGAAACATTACAAAATTGGATATTGATTTAAACATGCATGCCACCAAAGAGCAGCAATGATGGGTCAAATTATACAACTATTAGCAGGATCTCCTTCCGTCTAAAGTCTTAACTGATGATAAGCCATATCCTGCAGAGTGATCGTTATCTACCTACAGGGCAAATAAAAAGTTTGTGATTTCGAATGCCACATCTTGATCAAAATAAATACTAGTGTCCAATCATAGTCTCACTTAAGCATGTAGGCTACATGACCGAGCCTGCTTGTATGAAGAATAATGGCATGGCTAGTTCATTGAAGCGTGCCAATCTATTTCTTCTCATGTGTAAAATTTTATTACTATAAAAAGATAAATAAAATTATGTTAAATTCCGTCTAAAAAAATTATAAATTTCATTCTCATTATATAAAATTTAAATTTTATATCATGTACCACAATCTCCCGAAAATATGATTATTCCCATTTTGTCTATATATTTTCTGCTTATAACCTCTCATCAAGTTCTGCTCCATCTGTAGAATAAATATAAAAATTTATAAAATATAAAAATAATTTTGTCAATTCATAATTTATTTATACATATTCTAATATAATACACTACACATAATAATTTATTAATATTATTAATCTATAACTGATGAGCGGATATTTTATATGCTTTTTGACATCATTCACTACAAGAAAAACACCCATTCAAGTACACTTGAAAAGTGTAGCCAAAAGTGAAAAAAATGATGCTTTAGGCTACGGCTACGCTTTTTGGGCTACGGCTACGCTTTTTGGAGTGATTCCTATTCGGCCGTTGCCTATTCTCAAAGGCTACGCTTTTCTACACCAAGGGCTACGCTTTTGGCGTTTGGGAATAGGCTACGCTTTTCAAGTGATGCTGTTCAGGACCAAAGGCTACGCTTTTCAGCTTTCATTCTTCCAGAATAGGCTACGCTTTTCAATGCTACTGCATCACTTGTAAAGCGTAGCCCCATTGTATACCATAGCTACTTTTTATAAGCGTAGCCTTAGGTCCCTCTTTTTTTTTTTTGGTATACTATAGCTACTGTATATAAGCGTAGCCTTAGGTCTCGTTTTTTTTTTTCTGTATACTATAGCTACTGTATATAAGCGTAGCCTTAGGTCTCATTTTTTTTTCTATACTATAGCTACTGTACATATAAGTGTAGCCTTTGGTCTTTTTTTTCTTCTGTATATATATATAATTATCTAATAATTATTAATACAACATAATAGTTAATATGATTACATGTATAAATGAATTGAATATTACAAAATAAAAATAAAAACATAATTATACTAAATAATTTCTTTATATAATAAAAATTGTCTCAAACCAAAATATATTTATAACATTGATCCAAAAGTACTAGAATGAAATTAACTGTAAAAATTCATACAAGTCAAATTAAAGTAAGCATAGCCATATCAAAACCATAATATCACTTGGTCAATAAAGGTATCTTCTAATAAAAATCATTAGTCAACCATACATGTAAAGATCCTAAATAGCACTCTATCTTAGCCAAAAAACTACAATAATAGTCAGCTTACTCTTCATTGCTTAATCTTCATTGTTATCCTGCATAATTATATAGATAAGTAGTTAAAAAATATTCATAATGACATTCGTAATTATAAAAATTAAATGGAACACGTAGTCATAGTAAGCCAAGAAAGCATATATACTAAAACAATAACATGGTCACGGCAGAAGAGGTGAATTCAAGAAATTATGTATTATCTTGTTTCATTCAAACTATGAAAATCTACTGGTGTTTCTTCCTTCCATTTCCTTTAACACAATCCTGATATGTCCCTATAGCATTTTTCATGCACTAATTAACCAGACTTTCACACTTAAATTAGATATAGGGACAAATTCATATGTACCAAGTGCACAAAATCAAAGATACAACCACCAGAATTACACAAACAAATTTCAGCCATAGCAATACAACTTTAGTGTTAATAAAGCTAACAAACATTTTCAGCCATAGCAATTAATGTAAATGCAAGTAAAAACTATGGAATAAGAAATAGATAAGGACATACCACATCTAAGTTCGGAAAATGTGTTGATCCATGGCCGCTATTCGCATCAATAGGAGATTGTTGGGCGTCTTGTAATAAAGCTTCTAGTTCTTCTGGCCTCATTCCAGGTTCCGATCGCTGCAGTAATAACTTGATCATATTTCGCAACCCATGTTCTATATCCCTTAACAAATCCGTCGGCTACTAAATGGTCAAATACCACATCTCTTCTATACCAATTAATGTTACAACACCTCTTACAAGGACATTGAATTTGTCGTCCGTCCGGTTCTCCCTCAGAGTATGCAAAGTCTAAAAAACTAATAACACCATTGATATACTCTTCGCTATACCTCGGTAGATCCATCCAATCCTTTGGCATATCACAAAACCTAATCGATAATTATTAAATTTTTTAGGCGAAAAATTTATAAGGGGTTGCAAAGTGAAGATTAGAAGAATAGAGGAGGCAGGGTGTTATTCGCTACAAAGGGAAATAGTTCCTAGTCTTAGAAGTAATTCTCTAGAAACCCATTGAGGTAAAACAAATAAAGAGAAACATAGAATTTATAGTACAAATATAATAAGTTAAATTGCAACTTCAAAACTAACAAATCAAAATTAAAGTATGCATTGTACCTTGCCATGACACGATCAGCGTTTTGACAAAATCTTCTTGGAAGACCTTAACCAAAAACTTTCGCCTTCAACCTTAACCACGAATAACTGTAAAAATTACAAACAAAAAAAATTGTAATTGCCATATCCAACCATTTAACCACGAATTTAGCACAATCATCATTTAGCAAGCAAGAATTAAATTGATATAATCAAACAGATTTGGGACCCAGCAGCAGCAGTAGCAATTAAATCATTCAACAGATAACGGCAATCAAATTAAGTAAAATACAAAATATTATTGTGTAAAACTATTTTATAAACAGCACGAGGGTGGACTTTATTGAGGACATTGCAAAGAATGAGTCCATTCCGAAAAATCATTTATTTTGATCCAGACTAAGATCTTCACATGATCAAGTTGGGATTTGGGATCTCCCAAACTAATAAACACAAAGATCACAACAATGTTTTCAGTTTTTCACAGCTCAGTGCCACTCAAATAGAAGAAAAAGAGAACCCTTTTCCTATCCAAAATTTCTACCACTAACTTGACCTGTTTTTTATTTTTTTCTTGCATTTCACTAAATACCAATAGGCCCTTTACTTTTTCTAGTCCCTTGTCCCTTCCACAAACACACATAGAAGCTTGCGGCCATACCTGCCTCACGTGATTTACTATCTGAAGCAATTACTGCCTTTGGACAATTGTGCCCTCCATTCCAATTTACGAGAACATCAGAAGAAACCATTTAGATAAATAACCTTCTATGTGTGGTTTTTATTCACAAACAGTTAGGGAGAAAGGTCTTTTTAACCAATGATAAATTAATAATGCATAATAGTTCTCTTAATGTAACCAATATCATGGATTATATCTGTGGTGCAAGTTGAGCATCCAAACAAAATGAGTGTCTCAAGTAAAAAAAGAAAAAGAGGTTGCTGAGTTTCACGGACTAGTTTAAGCATGTTATATCAATATTATATATATACATAGCTCATGATATTCATAACTAGTGTACCCTTGTTTGGCTATTCCATAATGGGAATGGCTCTTTCGGAAAATAGAGCACCCAAGGTCTCTGTTTTGCTCTCTTTCGTGGCTCTGTTCTTCAGCTCCAGTGGAGTTGGGGCACAGAATTCTCCAGTGTTCGCCTGCGATGTGGCCAAGAACCCTGCATTGGATTTAGAGTATGTCTATTTAATTTGTTTTAGATGTCATCAATAAGTGTAATCAATAACTTATTAATCGACCTATCTAGCTCCTTTGTTAAAAGTTAAATTTTTATAGATATTAAGGGAAGCAAAGAAGAGGTCTATTTAGATGTCTATTTTTATATCTATTTGACACAGAATTTTGTCAAATAGTTCCTTGTTTCCATCAAACAAGTATTTCAGATAAAGGGAAGCAAAGAAGAGGTGGAAATGCTAGCCGACCAATTCATGAATTGAATTTGGCCGTAATAAAGTAGGTGTAAAGTCAAAATGTGCCAAATTCAGTTCACAATTGGAAATTGATACCATAAAGATTTTAGAAAAATTTGACAGCATTCCGGTAGTAAATTGAGCGTTCCCAAATTAAAACAGCAGCAAACAACAATTCATATGAATTTAGAGAAATTCAAACAGATACAGCGAACAGTAAATTCATATGATTCAGATAACATTAAGCTAGAGTAGCAGAGCAGCAATATACAGCTCATATGAGTTCAAAACACTTCAGACAAAGCAGCAACTATAATTTCATATGAGCTGATATGCATATTCAAATAGGGGCAGCAAGCGCAGTCAAACAAATTAACTTTCCTATGAACCCATATACACTTAAACTCACAAAAACCATATACATAGCTTCATAGGAATTCAAAAAGTGAGCTAAAATTTAGCAAGAGCAAAAATACAGCACTACGATAGCAGAAAGGGATAAAAATAATGGACTCAATCAATATTTCTTTATTGAATTCAACCTGCAATGATCATTTCTAAACAACAACTATTATGCTTGCAGTAGCATTAATTCAATGAATTACTCATAACTGACTCCAACCATGAAGTGCAAATAGGAATAAAGCTTCAGCAGCAATCACAGTTTAAACTCACACATTGAGCATATATCACATTCAGAAATTGATGTAACTGGTACAAGAATGCAGCAGCATTAATAGCACAAACTCAAAAATTCATCAAAGTTAAATTTATCTACAAAAACTTTCAAAACAAATTAAATCATTCACCTATTCAAGAAATCAACTTCAGTCTCAGAAGAATATTACCATAAGAATCAGCAACTGAGGGAAAAATTGTAGTTTTACTCAAAAGGGGTATAAGTAACTACAATGTCCCCATTTTTATAGATGACTACCTAGATTTCTACAATGGAGATGTCAAACAATCAGATTTCTGTCAATTAGATAGTTAAATTTTTTCTGTCAATTAATTATAAATTATTTTCTTGAAATTATTTTTAACTTTAAATTTTAAATTTTTAAATTTAAGCTTTAAATCTTAATTTAAAAAAGATAAAATTAAAAATAAATGATTTTTTTATATTTTTTAAAATGAAAACGTACCTTTGTGGGTACTGGGTGAAGAGAAATTCTTGCTCTTGTTATAACTCCAAATTGTCCTAAGCCTCCAAGAACCGTGTGAAATAACTCTGAATTCTTTTGCTTAGAACATGTTATTAAATCTCCCTTTCCTACAAAGAAACCACACAAATTCATTAATTAATTAAATAATATAGATAGATGATTGCATGAATGAATATAATCTTATAAAAAACGGTGACATCATGAAAAGAAAAAACGTTTCATGTTCATATTTCATATTATTTTATATTAATCTGAAAGAAATGGACCGTGTGTAAGACTTGGACTAACATAAAAGTCATGAAGTCAAAAAAAGAAAAATGGAGGCTATGACCGTGTGAACGTAACTGCTTCTTAATCTAATAACAACTAAGCTATTCAACAACCAATACTTAAAATTAATTATTGAGTGAAGTCTCAAAACATGTTTAAAATAATTATATAGTTTAGCTTGACATATCAGAAGTGTGTATACAAGTGTGTATACAAGGATTTGATTGTTAATTAAAGTGGAGAAATTGATAAATTAAAAAAGTAAATTATAAATATTTACTCTTAGAAAACTCAATTTTCTTATATAGTTTTACCCATCCATAACCCTTTCATTCTTTGTTCACCTTACCAGGATTGTATATGATTGGTTTTCATGTTAATCAGATTTCTTTCTTTCAATTCAATTTACAATTCAGCTCACCTTTCTTCTTCCTCTTCTACTTCTTCTCTACTCCTTGTCTTCTTTTCATTCTTTATATTCTTCACACCATTTCTGTTTCAGAAGAGTTGGGTGTTGTTTCAGAAGAGCAAGTTGACTTCAATAATAGTTGTATTTCTTCTTTGTCTTCTGAAGAAATTTCTGATATAAAAGCAGAGTAGCTCAATTTAGATGAATCTGTAAGTGAGTCAAAACCGATTCTTGAAGCTAACATTGGCAGTTTAAATTGTGAAGAAGACAGTGATATGTTTAAGCAACATTTTGGCAGCTTATCAAATACACACAAGGTTTGTCTTCTTTCATGAAATAATGATGTCATATTAGGCTATTTCTTGGAAGCATAAAGGATTTAAAAGTGTAAGAAAACTCTTATGTCCATTACTTTAAATTAGTCTCTTGGCTTTATTTGTCTTATTCTTATTCTGGGGAAATACTTATTAAGCTGCCCATTATAAAACTGAGAATATAGGTTGGCAATTGAGCTAGTTTATAACTAGCTTTAGTAGAAATTAATGCTTAGCTTATAAAATATATTGCTGGTTCTTTTTAGCATCGTCTTGGAAAAATATTGAAAATGACCGGTGGGTGACAAATTGATTATATTTAGGAAAAGGGATTTACGCATCTAATATGTAATATAGAGATAACACTATAGTAGGACTAAGCATAAATGACGTTTTTTCTCTAACTATAAAGTTATTGGCAACAATATTCATGGCCTGTTAATTTGTGAAAAGTTGAGGGTTTGAGTGGGGTTAATTTCTTTCCAAAATCAAGCCTTTTTTGCGGAGAAAATTTTGTCACAAATTTTGGATAATATAGATACAGTTGAAGTACTCTACAACTTGAGTTATTTTCTCTCCAGATTAGACCACATTAGCTAAGTATTTTGAGCTCTTTTAATGGTTATGTGCAGACAAAGTCAATAAATTCAGTAGTTAAAAGGTTTTCTACAAGGTATGTTGTGCAGCAGAATTACCCAGGAGATTGCAAAAGACTATTTATCAGTCCTGTTAGACATATAACTAATAAAAGCATGAACTCTGAGGAAAAAGCTGCAACTTATACCTTATCCAAAAACAGATCCTTGCAGGACAACGAAATTGACGAATTAAGAAATTCTTCTAAGCATGTATATGTGAGTTTTCAATTCAACTTACAATTCAGCTCACCTTTCTTCTTCCTCTTCTACTTCTTCTCTACTCCTTGTCTTCTTTTCATTCTTTACATTCTTCACACCATTTCTGTTTCTGGCTAACCAAGAAACCGTTCAAACTGTAAGAACTCTGTTAGAAACAGGAAGCTGAAAACAGGAAGCTGAAAACAGGAAGCTGAAAACAGAGAAACGAAAGCCAACTTATTCGTTGAGAAATCACAGAAACAAAAGCTTATTAACGCTGCATTTGGATTCAGTCTCAGAAACAAAAATACAGAGAAAATAGACAAGCTGTATATTGAATCACAGTTCACAAACCCTAAAATACCACACATCTTCATCAATAACAGCATGCATGTTATCAAATTACAGTTCACAGACCCATATTTCAGAGATTAAAAGCCCCAAATTAAAACCCCTAAAATAGGAACCCTAAGCCACTGATCAATTTCAGAAGCAAATAGAAATCAATACATACCTATTCAATGATGTGAGCACAGCGAAGACGATGATGAGAAGCACGGAGATGATGATGGTGAGAGCAGCGCAGCGACGATGGTGACGGTCGCACACCGATGATGGTGAGGGCCGCACAGCGACGATCAGTGCAAGCGATGGCGAAGAGGAGATGACGACGGTCACTGTGGAGAGTAGAGCAGGTGAGTCGTGAGTGGGAGGCGATGACTCTCAACGGCGACAGTGAGAGGGTTTCCGCTTGTAGTGAGGCGGTCAATGGCGAGACTGAGAGGGTGAATGGCGAGACCGAGAGTGAG
This sequence comes from Arachis hypogaea, assembly GCF_003086295.3. Taxonomy (NCBI): domain Eukaryota; kingdom Viridiplantae; phylum Streptophyta; class Magnoliopsida; order Fabales; family Fabaceae; genus Arachis; species Arachis hypogaea. The sequence goes on from NC_092040.1 coordinate 21,024,625, forward strand.
AAGGTCAATGGCGAGCTATCGAGACCGAGAGTGGGGGGCGACGATGGTTAGCTATCGAGACCGAGAGTGAGAGGGTGCTATGGAGGGTTTGTTGCTCGAGGATGAAGGTGACTGAGACTCAGAAGTTTAATTTCCTTATTTTTAATTTACTAAGTGTTAATAAGGTCTTTCAGGAAAAACAAGGAAAAAATTACTAAGTGTTAAAGTTTTTGGCTCTAGAGACATTAGGCATCACATTTGAAACGCACCCAAAACTTAACAAATAGGCTACCCTTTAAAAGCGTCTTTTTTGATATGAAAAGTGAACCTATAGATATCAACCTACGGCTACGCTTTTTAAGTGATATCTTTAATACCTAAGGCTACGCTTTTTAAATGATGCTGCATTTGTGTATCCTTTTCTCTTATAAAAAGGCAACACAGAGAAAAGCGTAGCCTATTCTATGAATAGGCTACGCTTTTCAAATGTAGCCTAAAAAAAGTGTGGCTGAATGGGTATTTTTCTTGTAGTGATTTTCATGTAGTTTTTAGTATGTTTTGTTTAGTTTTTATTAAGTTTTTATAGGTTTTAATATTAAATTCATATTTTTGGATTCTACTATGAGTTTTTGTGTTTTTGTACAATTTCAGATAATTTCTGGCTGAAATTGAGGAGCTGGAGCAAAAGTCTGATTCAAAGACAGAGAAAGCACTGCAGATGCTATCTGGATCTGATCTCCTTGCACTTGGAAGAGCATTTTTGGAGCTACAGAAGTCCAAATGGAGCGTTCTCAATGTCTATGGAAAGCTGACTTTCAGAGCTTTGCAGCAATGTATAATAGTTTATACTTTACTTCAGATTAGAAGGCCTAAAACTGGTGTCTAACTCCAGCCTCCTACCCCCTTCCAGGCGTCCAGTGCCCAAGGAGCAGAGCCCATCGTCCAAACTCCCAGAGTGGACTCCCTAGCCAACGTTCAATGCCCTAGAGGCCTCCTAGCACATGAAACTCATCAAATCTCAGCCCAAACACTCACCAAGTGGGCCCAAAAGTGGATTTTAGCACTAAAAAAAGACTATTTTACCCTTACTAGTCATTAGTTTAGTATTTAAGGGATTAGATGTATGTTCTTCAGGACCTTTTTGATAGAATTTTATGCCATATTCAAGTTTTATCATTGTATTTTCCTATCAGTATGAGTTTCTAAATCTCCTAGGTTGAGGGGAGGAGCCGTGTTGAGTCCTATGAATTAATAAAAGTATTAATGTTTGTCTTCGATCTATGTTTGATTTAATTCTAAGATGTATTTAATTCTAAGATGTATATTGTAAGAACCGCAACTAATTAACCGGTTAATTAAGTGATTAATTGCCCAGATTAGATTCTGAAAAGTTAGAGAGAGAATTTGAGGATGTAAAGGTGATTTTTGGACTTAGTGGGTCTTTCTGAGTCAGAAAATGTACTTTCTGCGAAAAACCGTAAAAAATCGCAAATTGACAGTTGAACCGGTTGGACCGGACCCAAGTTAGGCCCAAGCCCAACATATAAAAGAGAAAGGGGAGGAGAGGAAGAAGAAACACTGTTCACCCTGCTCTTCTTTTCGCAATATCTCGAGCTACGGTGCTCCGATTTGCATGCCGTCAGCGGCTATGCGTTTCTTATGAAGAGCTCTACAAAACCCATGTAAGAAACTCGTAAGGAAAGCTCAAATACCTATTAGTTTCTCTCTTCAAAATTTCGGGTTTTCTAGGGCTTTGGGTTAAATGAGTTTTGTGATTTTGGATGTTTAGGTTTTCTCTAATCATTGCTTAGCCTTGAGTTTTGACATCCAAATCTGTTGGAAAAGGTAAGAGCTATTAAACCCTTGTGAAATTTTGATTTATGATGAACCCTAGGTTGATTTATGATGGTTTATGCATATATAGTTTGATTATTGTGGCTTTCGGAGCTATTGGAACTTAATTGTGCTTATTGGAGTGGAATTGAAAGCTTGGATTGTGGTTGGAAGCTTGTTTGTACTAATTTGAAGATTTGGTGCATATAGAAAATCGGCCAAGGTATGGTTTCAGTTTTCTCTATGTAGTATATAATATTCATGGACACTTAGGCTAGTGACCCATAGGATAGGTTTGGAAATTTTATGTTGTTGATGATTGTTTGTGTTGATGAGGTATAACAATTTGATGTTGCTGTTGTGGTTAAATGATGAAGTTGAGATTTGATGGGTGTATATGAATGAGCATTGTTAAGTATTGATTTGAAATCACAGTTGGGTTGATGATGAGAATTGATGATGATACGATGATGATTGGTGGATATGTTGTATATATTATAATTGAGATTGTGGATAGTGAAATGTGAAAGGAAATGTGGTATGATTGAATGTAATATGATCCAAAGGTTAATCTTGATGAAAAGTGGGGTTTTGAATGGTTTGGTATGGTTTTGGAAGGTATATGGTAAGAAAATGAGGAAATTGGGAAGTTTGGTAAAATTGGGTATTTGGTGAACTTTGTTCGATATAAAGTTTGTTTAGAGGAAGTTATGATCATTCAAAGTTGGTGTTAAAAATTTGAAATTCTGCAAAGTTGAAAAATTTCATGATTTTTTATATGTGCGGATGTACACCCTTGTGCGGGCGCACACCCTGCGGAAATTTTGACCAGTGCAGACGCACACACCTGTGCGCACGCACAGGCAGGAAAGTGCGTTCTGTTTTCCGCGCTAGCACAGTTTGTGCGCACACATATCTAAGGAAAATTTTCAATCTGTGCGGATGCACACGTTGGGAAGGCCAATCTATTAGGGGCGCTGGCACAGGTTGTGCGAGTGAACAGTTTCTATAAGTTTTGCCACCTGTGTGTACGCACATATTTTAAAATTTCCTGGACGTGCGCACGCACAGACACCTGTGCGGCTGCACACGTGTTGTTTCTCAAATTTTACTTGTTTTTCAACTATTTTACCTTTCTGACAAGGTTGTAAGCTTCTATAACACCATTTTAAGACTTTTGGGCTTGGTTTTGAGTATTAGAAAATAGAGGCCTAGGTTTCTGGCGTGCTGAGAATGGGTTGACGTTAGGTGAAGGATGTTTGAGATATAAGATGAGGAATGATGAACTTTTGATATTTGGAAACTGAGTTATGAATGGACAGTGGTTGAGATGAGTCGGGGACTCGAATTGAGATGATGGATCTCTGTATACTGAAAATGCTTTTGAAAACCACTGAAATAATGTTTTGTTACTAGGATTATGAGATGCTATGCACCCAGCAAGGACGGTGGTTAATCCCGCCTGTCGAGGTAGCGAGCAGTTGCATAAGGACTGTGGTCAATCCCGCTTACGTTGAGATGTGAGGTCTGAGGCAAGAGTATCCCGCTCGCATCCCTTTGGATCTGTAGAGCGTGCAGGCACCGGTACTTGGACAGTGATCCGAGCACTATATCTCAGGGGTTTCCATATGAGAAATTCGAAGGGCGACGTCTCCATGGAGATGTGTCGGGTTGGCAGTTGAACCAACAATGTATATCACAGCCAGTAGGGCAGGCTTTCATCATGTGTGTTTTCTATCTGTTTGTATGCTTTGTTTATTTGTAATGGCTTGCCTAATTGAATAACATGCTTACTTGTTATTTGAATTATTTGCCTTATATGCTTCTACTTGTGCTTTACTTGCATTGTATATTACCTGTGTTTTCTATTGGGATTGAGGAGGTTCAGAAGACGGTGGCGATGGGATCGCAAGGAGGATCGGTTGGTGAGGATTGTGTGACAGCGTTGTTGGGTTAGAGTAGAAATCCCTTAAGATAGATTACCTGGTTTAGTTAACTTAATGTTGGTATGTTATGATTATCTATTTTAGAATGCTTAAGTTTGAAATCTCGTGATGGATATGGAGCTTAGGATTGCCTTTGGCGTCCGGGGTCTTATATCCTACATTACTGGGCACTGTTACCATACTGAGAACCTCCGGTTCTCATACCACATATCTGTTGTATTTTTCAGATGCAGGTCACAACCTACCTCAGTGAGTTGCTTTGGATGGTGACAGCAGCGGAGTATCTTGGATTCTTTTGGAGTCATTTTGGTTTATTTTGTTTATACATCTCTCACTTTTGTATTTTGCTTTGCCTAGAGACTTGTATATGAGAGAACAAAACTTGTATAAGCTGTCTTTACTGTCTGGTTTCTGTATATTTGTATATGGCTAGCCGGCTTAAACTCTGCGAGTCGTGGCTAGATTCTTATGACATTATACTCTATTTTATTATATCATATATATATCTTGTGCTTTAAGCTAGTAGCTTCATTAGTATGTTTTTCACTTTTCAAATCCTATTTATGCTATATCCTACATCGGGCTTCTAGATATTATTAATTCCTTCTATATATGATATGTATGAGCTTAGAACTGTCGTAATATCTGATTAACCTTTGCTTTATGATGCGAGGTAAGGCTTAGGCTAATTAAGGTGTTACATATATTCATTTTTCAACATAGTGAATAGGATGATCAATGACAATCAGCTCTGTTCATCATACTAGGACCGCGTGCTTGACAACCACCCGTGTCTTCTTGGGTTCATGTGAATACGTGACTGGAAAGTATGAACTGCCAGCTTGATTGTACATCTCTCAGACGACTAATCCACGATTTTATTGGGAACTTCTCGAGACACCATTTCAGCCGATTTTTGAGGAGATTAGGGTCTCTGTGATAGAGGCTAAAACCCAAAGGAGCAGCATTCTCTGATCCAGAAAATTCAACCTTGTCTGTGGCATTTTGAGTAGGATCGCCAAGAGAATGAACTGCTAGAGCTTCATCCTTGTTCAGATTGGATAACCACGGCCAATGGCGTTTGATCTAAAGCAGAGGAGATTGATGACTACGGCCAATGGCGTTGATCACATACAGCCTGCCATAGAAGAAATCATTCACAAGCAAAGGAGATAGTAATACCAGAGTTAATTCAGAAAGACAAAGCAACTCCAATCCTTAACCATATTCCTATTACTGATCCCATTCAAATTTACAAAGTATTTTACACCCTTTTTCTTTATTTACATGTCAACTTAGTTTAGATTTTACAAATACAAATCCAACAACTTCTGATTAGCCTAACTAAGACCTGCAAGATAACCATTGATGACATGTCATCATATACCTATTTTTCTATGCTTTTTCATACAAGAAATTGATAATTTGTGCTTAAATATTGAATGCTATTGTGCTTAAATGATATATTTTCTTGATCTTTTAATTTTATAAATCTTGTAGGAAATAAGAAGAAAAAGAAGCAAAGAAGCACAAAATAAGCTAAAAAGGAGAAAAAAAGAGCTTTGGGGCACACTTTGAAGTTAGAGCATGCTTTGGAGCCTTAGGCCACGCTTTTAAAAGCGTGGCCCATGACCAAATCAAAGGAGGAAGCAACCAGCACGCACACTGCCCTGCCCTTGCCAAGAGCAGGGCAATATCGTGATGCAAAGTGAGGTTGGAAGCAAATTTTCGCTAAGTTAAAATCTGGGCGCTCACAGCATGACCATGCCTACTTCAAAGGGCTATAACTTAAGCTACAGATGTCCAATTGATGTGCTTTTAGTTGCGTTGGAAAGCTGACATTCAGAGCTTTCCAACGATATATGGCAATTCATATTTGGCGTAAAATTGAGGCATGAGTGAAAGGCATCTTTAAGGGCCAAAAATAAGCGAAAATAAACCAAAGTGCTTCCACCAAGGTTCGAAGCTGGAGCCTCACTCCAAAGCAAAGTAGCGCTCATTATTCTGCTCTGCCCTCTTGGAGAGCAGGGTAATGTCATGCTCTCTTCATGAAAAATCAAGGAAAATTGCTCCCCCAAATGCTTTCACAAGGGTTTGAACTTGGGAACCCTCCTTGGCGCACACAAGCATGAGCGCATGACATGGCCAGGGACATGAGGCGCGCAACACAACTCGGGCAGGGAGGCAAGGCACGCACCATGACAACATTGCCCTGCCCTCCACAAGGGCAGGGCAGCATCCTGATGCCTATCCCACACTTGGCACGCACAATTTTCCTGCTCTGCCCTCCACAAGGGCAGGGCAGCCTCCTGGGAGTGTCACCCATGGGCCAAAATTTAACCAAAATTCCATTCCTCTCCAAATTGAATCAAGGCCAACCAAACCCATTTCTCCTCAAATCCAAAGCAAGCAAAGCCCACATCATCACTCAAAGGCACATGGATCAATTAGATTAGGATTTTCATTTTAATTGTAATTTGTTTTAATTTCATTTTCATTTTCACTTTGTAAAGCCTATATAAAGGCATCAATTCCATCTCGAAAATGGGAGGTTGGCTCCATTAGGGAGTAGTAGATAGCTCTCTCTTTTAATTTTCCTTTCTGCTTAAATTTTGGATCAAGAATTGAAGGAATTCTATTTCAATTCTCCATCTGAAATTCATTTGTGTTCTTCTGCATAATTGAGGAAATTGAGAAATTGGATCTGAAGTTTCTTTTACTGCTTTCATCTTTCTTCTCTTCTGCAAGTTGTCTTCTACTTTGATCAAGGAAGGAATTGAGATCTAGACTTGTTTTCTAGTCTCTATGATTTCCTGAGATTTTCAATTTTATTCTGTACTTAAGCTGAACTTAATTTCTGTTTGCTCCTTCAAGAAATTTTGCCTTGCTGTTTACATCTGCTGCTTTTATTTCATCTGCATTTTTACCTTTCTATTTCTATTGCTTCTAATTTACTTTCAAGCACTTTAATCTCCCTGCAATTGTTCTAAGCTTGGATCTACTGCTTTCATTTAATTTCTAGCACCCCAGCCCCCTTTACATTTGATGCAATTTACAATTCTTGCAATTTAAGTTTCAGCTATTTTACTTTCTTGTTCTTTAAGTTACTTGCAATTTTACTTTCTGCACTTTAATTTTCCTTGCTATTTACTTTCTGTTGGCTACACTTCATCCAAATTCACTTTAATTTTAGCTTGACTAAACTAATCACCCACTAAAAATGCTTGATCCATAAATCCCTGTGGGATCGACCTCACTCTAAGTGAGTTATTACTACTTGATGCGACCCGGTACACTTGCCGGTTGGATTTGTGTGTTGGAAATTCGTTTTTCCACAAAAACACCATCAACCATAACTTGCTTCAAACCATAATCCTCGTGAGATCGACCCTGACTCGCTCAGGTATTATTTGGACGACCCAATGCACTTGTTAGTTATGGGGACTCGTGCATCAATAATCTAATATCATATTACACTTATTATAAAAAATACATAATAATAATAATAATAATAATAATAATAATAATAATAATAATAATAATAATAATAATAATAATAATAATAATAATAATAATAATAATAATAATATGCAAGTACACCTTTAAATACACTTTATTTTTATATATTATAATATATATAAAAAATGCTTAAAACTATAATAATTGAAATTTACTCTATATATTACTATCAATTCTAAGATTACAAATTATTCTAAAATATTTATTTCTATAATAGTTAATGAATCTTTTTATATAACGCTAATCTAACTATTCACATAATACTAATCTAACTAGTCCTAAGATTCATTTTATAACAATTAATAATTATTTTTATATAATATTAATCTAATTATTCAGTTTATAATATTATTATAATATTATATAAATCGAATAAATAAATAAATATGACAAAAACAAATAAATAAATATTAAGTAAAAACAAAAATAAAGAAAAGACTTATATGAGAAGAAGAGGAATTGAGAGTCAATAAAGAAAAGATTCGAGAGAAAAATATTAATTTAAAAAGCAAGTGAGAATGGTAAAAGTGAATTTTTGGGCACCACTTGTACTGGACTGACCCATTCGCTATTTGAAATGGGGTAAATGATATCTGCTTCAAGTAGTCTGGTTACTTCATTCTTGACAACTTCTAAGATGGTGAGATTCAATCTTCTCTGAGGTTGACGGACAGGCTTTGCTCCTTCCTCTAAGAATATTCTATGTTCACAAACTTGAGGGCTGATGCCTACTATATCTGTCAAGCACCATCCAATTGCTTTCTTATGCGTCCTCAATACACTAAGCAGTTATTCTTCTTGTTGGGAAGTGAGCTCACTTGCAATGATGACTGGAAACTTCTACTTGTCCTCAAGGTATGCATACTTGAGGTGTGGAGGAAGGGGCTTTAATTCCATTTTTCGCTCATGATTTGGTTCTGGATTATCTGGGGCTGGTGAAAATGGTAATGAATCTTCAATATGTTGAGAAGTTGTCCCCACATTTGGATCGTGCTCCATGTGTTCTCTTTCATCTCTTCCTGGTGAGTTGCAGCTATAATTTTGTCAATGATGTCACATTGGAATATGGAGTGATCTTCTGGGGGGTGCTTCATAGCTTCATCCAGATTGAAGCTTACTGTTCTGCCATCTACCTTAAAGGAATAGGTTCCCGAAAAGGCATCCAGCTTGAATTTCGAAGTCTTCAAAAACGGTCTTCCAAGCATAATTGACGAAGGCCTTCCTGAGTCATTTTGGGGCATTTCCAAGATATAGAAGTCAATGGGAAACATGAGCCCCTTAATGCTCACTAACACATCTTCAGCAATTCCAACCACTGTGATAATGCTTTTATCTGCTAACATAAAACGAGCTGCCAAAGGGAGGGAGCCTTAAAGCATTATATATAGACAAGGGCATAATACTCATGTACGCTCCTAAATCACACATACAGTCAAAAAATATCACACCTCTAATGGTACAGTTAACCATGCATGGGCTTGGGTCACTATATTTTTCAAGTATATTTTCCATTAAAGCAGATATAGAACTACCTAAAGGAATAGTTTCTAATTCATTAATTTTATCTTTATGTATGCATAATTCTTTTAGAAACTTTGCATATTTAGGTACTTGTTGAATAACATAAAAAAGGGGAACAGTTACCTCAACCTTTTTGAAGATCACTACCATTTTGGGATCGAGTTCCATCTGCTTTCTGGGCTTCTTAGCAAGGTGTGGAAATGGAATAGGAGTGGTGTCTTTTACAGCTTCAGCTTGCTGGGGTTCTGCCTTCCTTGGTTGGGCTGCTTCTGCTTCAGCCATGCCTTGTGCTTCATCTTCTTCTTCAACATCCTCTACCTTAACCGTGTCCGTAGTTGGGGCGTGTTCTGGCGGGCTTGGTTCCTCAGAATTCCTCTCTTGCAGTGTGGTACCAGATCTTAGGGTAATTGCATTGATGCCACCCTTGGGGTTGGGTAATTGTTGAGAGGGGAGTCCACCAGAGCTCGAAGACTGGTTGTTAGAGTTATTCAGTGATCCAATCTGTGAGACAAGGGCTTGCAAGGTAGAGTTTAGAAAATTTAGAGTAGAAGTAAGGTTATTTTGCATGGCCTGCTGTCTCTGATCAATAGATTGTAGTAATTCATCATTAGAAGATGAAGATGGATAAGTGATCTGAGGGGTCTGCTGAGATGCCTGAGGCTGCCTTAGATGAGGTACTCTGTAGGCCTGATTCTGATTCTGCTGCCTGAAGTTGTTATTGTTATTCCACCTTTGGTTTCCATTGTTATCTCTGCCTCCTCTGTTATGATTGTTCCTCCAATCCCGGTTAGAATTATCTCTCCAACCTTGGTTGGAGTTATCCTGCCATCCATGGTTGTAGCTGCCACCTTAATTGTACCCTTGATTGGAGCGGTCATAGAAGTTATGAGTGGCTACCACAGGGTTGTCTTCCTGTTGGAGTTGCAGACATTCATCAGTATAATGACTGTAATCGGCACAGATCCTGCATACTCTTTGGGGAACCAACTGTTGGCTTTACTGTGGTGGAGAAGGCTGAGCTTGCTGAGCTTGTGGTTGACTCAATTGCATCTGCTTCAGTAAGTTGGTCATTTCACATAAGCTCTGAGTTAGAGCAGCAGTCTCTTTGCTAGAGGATACCTCTGCAACAGCTCTTGACCGAGTTTGTTTCTGCCTCTGATTCCTAGTAGATTCAGCTAAGTCGCTGATCAATTGCGATGCCTCATCAGTAGTCTTGTACTTTTTTATAGACCCATTGCTAGCACCCTCCAATGTGGTCTTATCTTGAGATTTCATGCCCTGTGTAAAGTAGCCGAGCAACACTATCTTGTCAATCATATGGTGGGGACATGCTTCCAGAAGATTATTAAAGCGCTCCCAATATTCGTAGAGAGTTTCAAATTCGTCCTGAACGATCATGGAAATGTCTTTCCTCAGTTTATCGGTAACCTCAGCTGGAAAGAATTTCTCCAAAAATTCTCTTCTAAGCGTATCCCAGTTAGAAACAGTTGCTCTGGGTTGAGTGTAGTACCACTCTCTTGCCTTTCCCTCAAGAGAGAATGGGAAGGCTTTTAACAGAATAGAAGTTTCATCAGTACCATCATGCTTAACAGTAGAACAAGCTGTCTGAAAATCCCTAAGGTGCTTGATAGGCTCTTGAGCAGGTAAGCCATAAAACTTGGGCATCAAGTTAAGTAGTGCAGTCTTTATTTCAAAATCCACAGCCACCACTAGGGGGTGCGCCTGATACGGCTGTAGTGTAAAATCAGGGGCTCCAGCCTCCTGGATAGTGACTCTCCTAGGTGCTACCATGTCACATGCACGTAGATCAACTGAATCAGTAGAAAGGGAGCTTGTTTCTTCCTTAAATGACGTTTTAGATTCGTCCTCAGAGAGGACTAACCGACGCCGAGTTTGCCTTATACGTGAAATAGTTCTTTCAATCTCAGGGTCAAATACTGGCAAGCTTGGATCAGAAAGTGAACGTGTCATTCAATGAAAGAAACATGCAGCTCATAGTAGCAAAATAAAAAGAAAAATGTAATTAAATAAATCCCAATCAATAAATTAGCACACTATTGCAACTTCCCCGGCAATGGCGCCAAAAATTGATGTGGGCGGAAATTGGCAGATTAAGAATTAATTAGAAAAATGGCATTGCAAGTACAGTTCTTAACCGGCGAAAAATCCACTTATCAATTTAGAAAAGAGTTGTCACAAAGTTTAGAAATAAAATACTGGGAGTATGAGTCCCAGGTCGTCTTCCAACGAGTTGCAGGAAAATGTGCTATTTTATCAATCAGAGGTTTTCCAAATGGGTTTTGAGTTTGACGAACAGAAAATTAAATTAGAGAATTTATATGATTTAAATAAAAATCTTGACCGGGAGAAAAATAATTAGAAGTTCTATCCTTGTTGGAATTTTGTCAAGATCAATTAATAATTAGTCATTGTTTTCATTTAGTTAACCCTCAACGAATGAAGGAAAGTCAAATTAAAAGTCAACTTCTATTCACAAGTCCTAATCTTTTCCCTTGGGAAGGATTAGAGTTAGTGACTAACAAGCCAACCAACAATGAACCAATTACAATTGAACTCTTGAGTATTCCAACTCAAGGTTCTCCTTTTAATCAACTCCCAATTAAGTTGGGGTACTACTCGTTCATCATAAATATAGACTTCACAAAATTAATGGGGAAAATAAAAAGAGACATAATAAACAATAATCAAAGAGATTAAGTAAAAGTAAAAATAGTCTTGTATTAATGAGTTTTGACAATAATCCAATATCAACTCTGGACAAATTAAGAATATGGAAGAGTAAATGAAAAGTAAATAACAAACTGTAATGACCAGTTCCGGAGGTAGACTCTTCTCAAAAGCCAAAGCCAAAAATCTTCAAATCCTAAATTATGAATGTAGAAAGAGAAACCTAGGGGAGGAGTAAAATCTGATCTAAAAATAGAAATTATACAGAATGAATTCTTCCTCTTGTCTCTGCATGTTTCCTGGCTCTAATCTATTTTTCTGGGCTGAAAACTGGGTTGAAACGCGGCCCAGAATCTATGACAGCGACTTCTGTAATTCTGCAGATCGCACACGTCACGCGACCGCGTCGTCCACGCGTTCGGGTCACTCAGCGTTTCCCGTGCCACGCGTGTGCGTCATCCACGCATTCGCGTCGCTCGTGCAGCTTCCAAAACATGCGATCGCGTCAGGCATGCAAAGGCGTCACTGTGATTTCCTCCATTTTGTGCGATCGCGTGAGCCATGTGCCCGCGTCACTTCTCGCTGGTCATCTCCTCAATTCCTTGTGTTCCTTCCATTTTTTGCAAGCTTCCTCTCCACTCCTTATGCCATTCCTGCCCTATGAAGCTTGAAACACTTAACACACAGATTACGGTATCAAATGGTACGAAGGAAAATAAAAATATACAATTAAAAGGTCTTTAGGAAGCAAGTTTTCAATCATAGAATATTTTTAGGAAGGAATTGTAAATACATGCAAATCATATGAATAAGTGGGCGAAGACTTGATAAAACCACACAATTAAACACAATACAAATCATAAAATAGTGGTTTATCAACCTCCCCACACTTAAACATTAGCATGTCCTCATGCTAAGTTGAAGAAGATAAATATGAATGAATAGGGATATGTAAGACTCATGCAATGTAATGCAACATATATGATTTAGTCCATATAATTGAAAATAGATAAGTTCTCTAAAACAAAGCATGGAGCAGATTCCACTAATTCAAATCATGCAGTAAAAGCAAGTAAATTTGTAAGAAGATAGCTCGTGAAAGTAGGAAACACAGGATCGAGCATTAAACCCTTACTGTTGGTGCGTGTGCACTCTATTCTTCTCTAGTATATGGGGTAATCACTCTATCCTTCTCTAATCATGTTTTCAAAAATTTTTTGTTTTTCACCTAACCAATCAACAACATTTAAAGTATCAATGCAAACATCATGAGGTATTTTCACGGTTGTAATGGGGCTAAGATAAGGGTGAGGGTACACATATGGCTAAGTGAGCTTATACATTGAATCTTTAATTAACCTAAGCTCTCACCTAACATACATATAATCTATATAATTTCAACATTCATACTTAGCTACCCAAAATTTTCTTTTCACATTCCATACTCATGCATCAACCTTTATTTTAATTTTATCATATGTGCATTGATTATTGAACGCTGACTTATCATTGGGGTGATTTTCTCCCCTTATTCACTAAAATAAAGGTATTTTTTATTTTTTATTTTTTTATTTTTATATTTTTTTTAAGTATAGCTTATCAATGCACATAGATTTGTAATCTTTCTTTTTTGGTTTCACATGAATAGGTACCCAAATTCCCCTTATTTTATCATGACATATTCCCCTATTACCCTTTATTCCCACAATTTTCCCATACTCAGTTAACACACAAATTCTATCTTAAGCTAACCAAAGATTGAATTGGGATTTTCATTTGTTTTTCTGCTTAAGGCTGGTAATGTGGTAATATGTAGAACAATTGGGATTAAAACGGCTCAAAGTGGCTAACAAAGGTAATTAAAAGGGTAGGCTTATTTGGGGTAAGTGAGCTAAACAAGCAATGACCTCAATCATATGCATGCACATAACATGTTAACATTAGACATATAGGATAAAACAAAATTCAGATTACAATCATAGAGAAGTAAACACACGAGAAAAAAATGTTTATGGTTAAATAGTGTAACCATGTATTAAGGCTCAAAGTTTCACGGGTTGTGTGTTCTTTAGCTCAAAAAATCATGTTCCAATTTCAATTTCAAACAAATTTAACATAAATGTTTTGATTTAAATTAGTGAAATTTTCAAAAAATATGGTCTTAAAAGAAACTTATTATCTTTTCAATCAGGTAGAACATGCATGCAATTAACCTACTACTATGCAATCTATCCTATTCTAAAGAAAAAGAAATTGGTGTTAGGGGAAAGAATTACCTACAGAAGTCAGGTACTGACCGACCTCCCCACACTTAAGGCTTTGCACCGTCCTCGGTGCCATCTGTCAGGAACAAGGGTGGGCTGGTGGCAGTATCTCCACAGTCGGGACCGTCATGGCTCCCTGTGCTGGTAAAGGAAGTGGAGTCCAGAGTGTCTGGGTCCTCTTCAGGTCTGTGGTTGCCTGTGAGTAGCTCCTTGAGGTATTTGAATTGGTGCTGGTTGCGGCGCTCTCGTGGCTTCGCCTTCTATTCTAGCTGTTCCAACCTCTCCAGTATTTGATGGAGCAGCTGACTAGTAGAAGGTGGAATGTCTGCAGCATGTTCTGCGGATTGGCTAGTAATGGCTGTTGGTGGCCTGAAATACTTCCCGTTAGGGACGTACTGATCATCCCGTGGAAGTGTGGCCTTGGTATTTCCAGCTCTGTAGGAGACTCCGGTTGTTGAGACAAGATCTGAGATCAAGGCGGGAAAAGGAAGGTTGCCCGCAATTTCTACGTGTCCCATGGCATTCCTGATGTGTCTCGGTAGATTTAGAGACTGGTCTATGAGGATGCACCATAGAAGGACAGCCATGTCTGCAGTGAAGGAGGACTCATGAGTGCTCGGAAAGACGTAATGGGACATAATCTGTGCCCATATGCCAGCCTCCAAGGTGAGTGCGAAAGCCGATATCCCCTTAGGACGGGAATGATGGTATCCAAAAATCCATCTACTGCCAGGTTGCATGATAACTCCGAAAACAGCGTCTCAGTCAAATTTGTACGTCTGGCGCTTGAGTGCGGCTTCTTGAAATGCATCCAGTCCTTCTGGAGCAGGGGGAAGATCTAAGCTCGCTGAATGGCTTCTTCTGTAATGGGGACTTGCTTCTGACGGACATAAACAGACTGCAGGGTTGGCAGGTGGAAATTGGAGTAAAACTTGATGAGCGGATATTTTATACGCTTTTTGGGGGTAATTTCATGTAGATTTTAGTATGTTTTAATTAGTTTTTAGTAGAATATTATTAGCTTTTAGGCAAAAATCATATTTCTGGACTTTACTACGAGTTTGTGTGTTTTTCTGTGATTTCAGGTATTTTCTGGCTGAAATTGAGGGAGTTGAGCAAAAATCTGAGTTAGGCTGAAAAAGGACTGCTGATGCTGTTGGATCCTGACCTCCCTGCACTCGGAATGGATTTTTTGGAGCTACAGGAGTCCAATTGGCGCGCTCTCAACGGTGTTGGAAAATAGACATCCAAGGCTTTCCAGCAATATATAATAGTCCATAATTTGCGCGAAGATAGATGATGTAACTTGGCGTTGAACGCCAAGTACATGCTGCTGTCTGGAGTTAAACGCCAGAAACACGTCATGATCCGGAGTTGAACGCCCAAAACACGTTATAACTTGGAGTTCAACTCCAAGAAAAGTCTCAGCTCGTGGATAGCGTTAGTCTCAGCCCCAGCACCCACCAAGTGGGCCCCAGAAGTGTATTTCTGCACCAATTATCGTAGTTTACTCATATTCTGTAAACCTAGGCTACTAGTTTACTATTTAAACAACTTTTAGAGACTTATCTTGCACCTTATGACATTTTCAGATCTGAATTTTATACACTTTGACGGCATGAGTCTCTAAACTCCATTGTTGGGGGTGAGGAGCTCTGCAGCGTCTCAATGAATTAATGCAATTGTTTCTATTTCATTCAAACGTGTGTATGTTCCTATCTAAGATGTTCATTTGCGCTTAATTATGAAGGAGGTGATGATCCGTAACACTCATCACCTTCCTCAATCCATGAACGTGTGCCTGACAAACACCTCCGTTCTATATCAGATTGAATGAGCATCTCTTAGCTTCCTTAATCAGAATCTTCGTGGTATAAGCTAGAACTGATGGCGGCCATTCTTGAGGATCCGGAAAGTCTAAACCTTGTCTGTGGTATTCCGAGTAGGATTCAAGGATTGAATGGCTGTGACGAGCTTCAAACTCGCGATTGTTGGGCGTGATGACAAACGCAATAGGATCAATGGATCCTATTCCAACATGATCGAGAACCCACAGCTGATTAGCCATGCTGTGACAGAGCATCTGGACCGTTTTCACTGAGAGGATGGGAAGTAGCCACTGACAATGGTGACACCCTACATACAGCTCGCCATGGATGGAACTTTACAAACAATTGGGTTGACTATTACATTTCAGGAATTCAGAGGACAAAGCATCTCCAACACTCCAACAGATTCTCCATTAATAAAGTAACAATTTCTTATTCCAAATACTTTGACTTCTTACAATTAAATCCAATTAATCTTATTGACATCCTGACTAAGATTAATAAAATAAACATAGTCTGCTTCAAACCAATAATCTCCGTGGGATCGACCCTTACTCACGTAAGGTATTACTTGGATGACCCTGTGCACTTGCTGGTTAGTTGTACGGATCACAAATTCGTGCACCAAGTTTTTTGGCGCCGTTGCTGGGGATTGTTCGAGTTTGAACAAACTAAAGGTTTATTTTATTTCTTAGATTAGGAATAATTTTTTTTGTTGCTACAGAGTCATTAAATCTTGAGTCCTTTATTCCCTTTTCAAAAAGAATTTTTCAAAATTTTTATTTTTATCTATCAATTTTCAATTTTTTCGTGAGTTTAGTGTTTTGTTTTAAGTTTGGTGTCAATTGCATATTTTATATTTTCCTTTAATTTTCGACTTTGTGTTCCTTGTTCTTCATTGATCTTTAAGTTGTTCTTGTTCATTTTTCTTGTTTGATCTTAAGTTTTTCTTGTTCTGTGTCTTTTCTTGTTTTTCTTGTGCTTTTTCAAAACATTAACTTTCAAAAATTTATACTTTTATCCATAAATATAATACATCTTTAAAATCAACACTGAAGTTACTGCCCAATTGGCTGGAGCATTAGTAGTTGTTCTTGATAATTGGGTATCTTCTTTGGAATCTTTTTCAAAAATAATTTTTCTTTGATTGAATCTTGTGCCAAACTCTAAGTTTGGTGTTTCCTTGTTAATTTTTCTTTAACAAGCGAAACAGGATAAGCAATTTGCCCGCTTTGCAGACTATCTCAGAACTCTTGAAATAAAGATTCCGTTTGCAGAAGCACTTGAGCAAATACCCTCTTATGCTAAGTTCATGAAAGAGATCTTAATTCATAAGAAGGATTGGAGGGAGACTGAAAAAGTTTACCTCACTGAAGAGTGCAGTGTAGTCATTCTGAAAAGCTTACCTGAGAAGCTTAAAGATCCCGGGAGCTTTATGATACCATGCACATTAGAGGGTACTTGTACCAAGCAAGCTTTATGTGATCTTGGGGCAAGTATCAACCTAATACCTGCATCTACTATCAGAAAGCTTGGTTTGACTGAAGAAATCAAACCAACCAGGATATGTCTTCAACTTGATGATGGCTCCATTAAATACCCATCAGGCGTGATTGAAGACATGATTGTCAAGGTTGGGCCATTTGCCTTTCCTACTGACTTTGTGGTGCTGGAAATGGAGGAGCACAAGAGTGCAACTCTCATTCTAGGAAGACCTTTCCTAGCAACTGGCCAAACCCTCATTGACGTCCAAAAAGGGGAAGTAACCGTGAGAGTCAATGAGGAGGAGTTCAAGTTGAATGTTGTCAAAGCCATGCAACATCCAGACACCCCAAATGACTGCATGAGTGTTGATATTATTGACTCTCTGGTAAGAGAGGTCAATATGGCTGAGAGTCTCTGATCGGGGTAAAACTTGTCTCTCAACAAATTCCCATTCGGCAAGTGTACCGAATTTGTCGTCAAGTAAAAACTCACAATAGAGTGAGGTCGAATCCCACAGGGATTGATTGATCAAGCAACTTTAATTAGAGGAATGATCTAGTTGAGCGAATCCATGAATAGAGTTGATAATTGCAGAAATTAAAATGGCAGGAAAGTAAATGACTGAAAGTAAATAGCAGAATTGTAAATGGGAATGGGGGAATTGCTAATAAAAGTAAATTGCAGAAAATAAAGAGAATGGGTAAGATCAAAAATGGGGAGTTCATTGGGCTTAGGAGATGTTGCATTCTCCGGATCAATTTCATTTTCATCTCTTCCTCAATCAATGCACTCATTGATCTCCTTGGCAATCTTAAGTGATTGAATCACAATTTCTTGCAATTCAATCTCTCAAATCTTGATCAATAGCCAATTCCTTGGTCAATTGCTCATGAGAAGAGATGAAGTGTGGTCACTGATTATACCACATGCACTTCCCAAATCAAATGCTTAGAGGGTTATAGCCACATACCCATCCATACTCAATTTGGTCCAGCATGAGAAAGCATTTCTAGCTAATCTCTTCATTCCTCTTTCAAGGATCCGAAGAGATCCATGTTTGAATAGCTTCTTTTCCATGAACACTATCCAATTGGATGAAGATCAAAAGCTCTCAAGTAAAATCAAAAGGAAAGATAGAAGAAGAATAAGAAAATTAGTATTGATCCATCAAATTACAACAGAGCTCCCTAACCCAATGAAAGGGGTTTAGTTGTTCATAGCTCTAGAAAGCAAAATCAAAGATGGAGAATACATCCTTAAGCTAGAAGTGTAGAGAAAGTAAAAATACAGAGTAGTTCTCTCTCCTTAGCTCCTCCCCCAAAAAGCTCCTCTCTATTTCAAAACTACTCCTATATATACTACTCTTCTCAGCGTCTAGTTAGTTCTTAAAGTCTTGGGCCTCTGGATCTTTGAGCTTGAAGCAGTTCCTTTCTTCAATTGGGCTTGGCTTACTTGCAGAGAGAAAGTGTGAAGTGGGCAAAGACTTTAGCTCAAGACGTTAGGGGTGTTTAACATTTAGTGAAAATACAGGTTCGAGAACGTTAGTGACACTTAACATTGTCACTAACGTTGCCATGCACCCCTTTGCCTCACGTTAATGCCCACGTTAACTGGGTTAACGTGGCTTTTAACGTTGCCTTGTTAGCCTTCGAGAACGTTAGTGACACTCAACATTGTCACTAACGTTCAAGTGTGCCCCTTCTTGCTTCACGTTAAAGCTCACGTTAACTAGGTTAACGTGGCTTCTAACGTGGCTTTTGCCAACCTTCGAGAATGTTAGTGACACTCAACATTGTCACTAACGTTCAAGTGTGCCCCTAGGTCCCACGTTAGAGTCCACGTTAACTAGGTTAACGTGGCTTCTAACGTGGCCATTCTTAGCCATCCCAACGTTAGTGACAATGTTGAGTGTCACTAACGTTGGCTCATTCTTCATTCCTCATCGTTAGCTTCCACGTTAACCAAGTTAACGTGGAGGTTAACGTGGCTCTTGGGGGTTGTGTGGTTGCTCCAACGTTAGTGACAATGTTGAGTGTCACTAACGTTGTCGACAATTCTCCATCTCTTACGTTAGCTCCCACGTTAACCAAGTTAACGTGGGAGTTAACGTGGCTCTTTGCACCTTAGGCCAACATTAGTGACAATGTTGAGTGTCACTAACGTTGGCTTCTCTTCCCCCTTTAATGTTAGAGGCCACGTTAACTAGGTTAACGTGGCTCTAACGTGGCCATTTATGAGCAATTGCCAACATTAGTGACAATGTTAAGTGTCACTAATGTTGGCTCAACTTCTCTTCTCCACGTTAGAGTTCACGTTAACTTGGTTAACGTGACTCTTTAACGTGGGCATTAATGGCTTTTGAGAGTGTTTTTGGCAATTACTTTTTTCCTTAACTTTGCAAGTTACCTCCCGTTCATTGCTTCCTTTTGGTCCTGAAATCAAGCAATAGAGTGCATCAAAGTTCTAGTCCAAGTCATGGGTAATGCAATATACAATTTTGTCATTAAAATCATGCAAAATCCTCATGAAATAATGTAAAATGCACAATGTATGCTTGAATCAAGGTCTGAGTGAATATTTGCCCAAAACTAACTTATTTCCTAAGAAAATGCATGAAATTACCTAAAAACAGTAAAGAAAAGGTTAGTGAAACTGGCCAAAATGCCCTGGCATCACAACACCAAACTTAAAGCTTGCTTGTCCCTAAGCAAGTACTGGAACAAGAGAATGATGAATGGAATATCCAGAGAAATGAATCATTCTTGTGGAAGTCATATTACTGATTTTATGGTGGTTTTATGCATAGCAACTTAGGTTCATTCCACTACTGGCTTTCAGACCTTTATCATCTCCTAAATTACTCACTTTGTTATTTCCCATGAGACCTGTATTTATTGATCCTTTTATTGTTATTTCAAGGGTTGTTTATGTTATTTAAGCTAAGTGTTTTGTAAGGGGGCAACTCTTTAGGATAAGCTTTCAGCCAACACTCCCGAACCAGTTGGGTCAAGGTGCTAGGTGTTGAAGCACCCCTAAGGACTTACTTACTCAAGTCTCTCCCCCATACATACACACCACAGGCATATTGACAAGTCATCATATACCCATTTTTCAAGCTAATTTCACTTGTTTTATCAGTCTTTATACACTTTCTTGTATCATAAGTAAGTGATTTGGAGTGAAAATGCATAACTTCTTTAAATCAAGCAACCACCATGAAATTAATGTTAATTCATGAGATTTAAGCTAATTTTAATTGGATTTTAATTGATTTATAAGCCTTGTGAATTTAGTGATACTTGGAGTGGTTGTTTTGGTTTATTTCAGGTGAAGAAAAGAATAAAAGAGAAAAGCGTGGCCTAAGAAAGCGTGACCCAAGGAGAAGGAAGCGTGGTCAAAGGAAGGAAAAGTGTGCCGCATGCAATGGGGGAGGCAAGCATTGCCCTCCACAAGGGCACACTGCCCTCTAGGAGGGCAACATAAGGCACTAAAGCATAAAAGGCAAACTCTGCCCTGCCCACTACAAGGGCAGAGCACAAATTTGTGCCTTGGAATCAAGAAGAAGAAAATGTTGCCCTGCCCTCCACAAGGGCAATATCGGGCTCACCAAGGAAGAAAATCAAAGGAAAAATGCCTATAATGCTTGCCACAAGAGTTGAACACGGGACCATGAGGAAGCAAGGAACTAGGCCCCATTATGGTGCCAAGAAAGCCAAGGAAATTGAATAGCGTGTGTTTCTGCCAGGATTTGAACTCGGGACTTCAGTTTGGAAACACTGCCCTGCCCTCCGCGAGGGCAGGGCAGCATTTTGTTGTGGCATGAATCTGGCGCACCAAGGCTCAATTCTGGCGCACCACGGCATGATTCTGGCAGCACCAGCACGCACCATCACAATTCTGGCGCACCAACTTTTTTTGCCCTACCCTCCGCGAGGGCAGGGCAGCATCCTGCACACCAAGGCACCCCTCTGGCGCACCGCAGCATCATCTGGCAGCACCAGCAGCGCACCACGGCACGTTTCTGGCGCACCAATTTTTTCTGCCCTGCCCTCCGCGAGGGCAGGGCAGCGTTCTGCGCACCAAGACCGCACCAAAGCGCACCAAGACCGCACCAAGCATCAAATCCTGCCCTGCCCTCCGCAAGGGCAGGGCAGCCTCCTGGAAGCTATTATTTTGGGCCGAAAATTTAATTAAAATTCCAATTCAATTCATTTCTTCACCAAATCAAAAGCCCATCCAAATCCCAAAATCCAAAAATAGAAAGTGTATAAATAGGAGCTAGTTTGATGTAATTAGGACCTTTTGCTTAGCTTTTGAATTTTGCACTTTCTTTGAGCTTTGAATTTTATTTTTGCACTTTGGAGCTTCTCTTGGTGTCTTCACTGAGATTTCAGAGAATTGGGGAGGAGAATTGATCTCTCTTCTTCCTTGTTCTTGCTTGGGCATTTTTAATTTCCTTGTTTTGAGTTTTGGGTGTGAAGAATTGAGGAAATTCTGTCTCAATCTCCATTCAAAATCTCTTTAATTCCTCTTCTGCATAATTGAGTTCAATTTAAGTTCCTTTACTGCTTCTTCTTTATTTTCTTGTCAATTGCTTTGAGAAGTTGGATCTGGGAAGGTAATTGAGATCTAGGCTCTGCTACCTAGTCTCTGGAGTCCTGAGATCCCAATTCACTTTTGGTTCTTCTGTGAACCTTTGCTGCAGAATTAATTTCTGTTTCTGTTTGAATTTTAGTTTATTCCAATTCATCTTCTACTTTACTAATTGTTGCAATTTACTTTCTCTTGCTGGAATTCTGAATTCCCAATCCTTAATTCCCCTTTTATATTTAATTGCTTGAATATAAAAGGGGAATTAAGGATTGGGAATTCAGAATTCCAGCAAGAGAAAGTAAATTGCAACAATTAGTAAAGTAGAAGATGAATTGGAATAAACTAAAATTCAAACAGAAACAGAAATTAATTCTGCAACAAAGGTTCACAGAAGAACCAAAAGTGAATTGGGATCTCGGGACTCCAGAGACTAGGTAGCAGAGCCTAGATCTCAATTACCTTCCCAGATCCAAGTTCTCAAAGCAATTGACAAGAAAATAAAGAAGAAGCAGTAAAGGAACTTAAATTGAACTCAATTATGCAGAAGAGGAATTAAAGAGATTTTGAATGGAGATTGAGATAGAATTTCCTCAATTCTTCACACCCAAAACTCAAAACAAGGAAATTAAAAATGCCCAAGCAAGAACGAGGAAGAAGAGAGATCAATTCTCCTCCCCAATTCTCTGAAATCTCAGTGAAGACAACAAGAGAAGCTCCAAAGTGCAAAAATAAAATTCAAAGCTCAAAGAAAGTGCAAAATTCAAAAGCTAAGCAAAAGGTCCTAATTACATCAAACTAGCTCCTATTTATACACTTTCTATTCTTGGATTTTGGGATTTGGATGGGCTTTTGATTTGGTGAAGAAATGAATTGAATTGGAATTTTAATTAAATTTTTGGCCCAAAATAATAGCTTCCAGGAGGCTGCCCTGCCCTTGCGGAGGGCAGGGCAGGATTTGATGCTTGGTGCGGTCTTGGTGCGCTTTGGTGCGGTCTTGGTGCGCAGAACGCTGCTCTGCCCTCGCGGAGGGCAGGGCAGAAAAAATTGGTGCGCCAGAAACGTGCCGTGGTGCGCTGCTGGTGCTGCCAGATGATGCTGCGGTGCGCCAGAGGGGTGCCTTGGTGTGCAGGATGCTGCCCTGCCCTCGCGGAGGGCAGGGCAGAAAAAGTTGGTGCGCCAGAATTGTGATGGTGTGTGCTGGTGCTGCCAGAATCATGCCGTGGTGCGCCAGAATTGAGCCTTGGTGCGCCAGATTCATGCCACAACAAAATGCTGCCCTGCCCTCGCGGAGGGCAGGGCAGTGTTTCCAAACTGAAGTCCCGAGTTCGAATCCTGGCAGAAACACACGCTATTCAATTTCCTTGGCTTTCTTGGCACCATAAGGGGGCCTAGTTCCTTGCTTCCTCATGGTCCCGTGTTCAACTCTTGTGGCAAGCATTATAGGCATTTTTCCTTTGATTTTCTTCCTTGGTGAGCCCGATACTGCCCTTGTGGAGGACAGGGCAACATTTTCTTCTTCTTGATTCCAAGGCACAAATTTGTGCTCTGCCCTTGTAGTGGGCAGGGCAGAGTTTGCCTTTTATGCTTTAGTGCCTTATGTTGCCCTCCTAGAGGGCAGTGTGCCCTTGTGGAGGGCAATGCTTGCCTCCCCCATTGCATGCGGCACACTTTTCCTTCCTTTGACCACGCTTCCTTCTCCTTGGGTCACGCTTTCTTAGGCCACGCTTTTCTCTTTTATTCTTTTTCTCCACCTGAAATAAACCAAAACAACCACTCCAAGTATCACTAAATTCACAAGGCTTATAAATCAATTAAAATCCAATTAAAATTAGCTTAAATCTCATGAATTAACATTAATTTCATGGTGGTTGCTTGATTTAAAGTAGTTATACATTTTCACTCCAAATCACTTACTTATGATACAAGAAAGTGTATAAAGACTAATAAAACAAGTGAAATTAGCTTGAAAAATGGGTATATGATGACTTGTCATCACAACACCAAACTTAAATCTTGCTTGTCCCCAAGCAAGCATCAAATTTAAGAGCAATTGAAATGAATTAAGAAAAGAGCACATATCCTTATTAGGCATATAGCAGAACTTGATTTATGGGATCTTTATGCAGACAATGATAACTCAATTATTGTTACTGTTACATAATATACATCTTTCCTCAAAGGCTTGCTAAACTTGCTATTAGAAGACTCACTTTTTAATTACTCCCTTGCTAACTTCTCTTGGCTTATAATGCTTAACAAGCTTATTATTCTTTTGGAGGTTTGGTGTCAAATGTTGCAGTAGTAGCCTTTGGCTTTATTTTCTTTTCTTTTGCTCAACATCTTTCCACCACAGACACATGGCTCACTAATTCTTCCTAGGATCATTGATGCCCAACATCTCTTTGGATAACTAAATGTTCTGTATCTAAGTTGATCTTTATTGTGGATTTTCAATTGGCCATCCCAAATCAGTTGATCTAAGTGACCGGGTTTTAAAATACCCCTTAGAATTTACTCATCCAAGCATATCTTAGTACAAGAACACCACAGGCATATGTCCTAGGGTCCAAGCTATTGGTGTCCAACCTTTATTCTTTGTTTTTCTTGCCATTTTGGCTTTTTCTTCTTCCTTTTCTTTCTGTTTTTGTTCCCAAGGGCTTTTTCATTATTGATAAGAGTCTTTGTAATAGCAAGCTAACTCACATTTGAATGAGAATGATATTATGCAACAATTATTTCATGAGTTATGCATTTAATCAAACACATATACCACCATTAACTTCCATTCTTACTTATGCAACATTGGATATTTCACTTTTCAATTCAAACAAATCTCTTTTATTTAAGCATATGGGAAACAAAACAAAATCTCAAGCTAAGTGATGGATAACAAGTATTATGCAGATTTAGCATTTTTCTAGCTATTTATTAACTAACTAAAATGAAAACAAAGAACAAAAATTGCATGAAGTAAAAAGAAATAGATGATGGAGGCATATCATGTTTCAGACATGCATCTCCTTATTAGAGACATGAAAGAGGAAATATGAAAGAACTTTGCCACCTTCTAATGGTCGTGGCTGCTGCTTGATTCTCCCTTCTTCTTCTTTCTCTTCCCTGTCTTGGAATAATCTCAGATCTCTTCACCAGGACATCTTCTACCCCAAATAGAATCTAAGAGTCCTGAGAGCCCAACATCTTCCAATCTTTTAAAGGTTGCCTCAGTATATTGATGAGATCTTGCCTGTTGCTTGGCTACAAATTCAGGGCATTGCTCAAATGGCTTGATCTCAGGATTGAGTGTTGGCAAATTGTGGGTTAAGTACTCCAACCTTGCTTGCATGTTTTCATCATTCTCCATTCTTTGTGCATATCTAACTTCTCCCATGGTGTGATGAACATTCTTCCATTGATACAGGTTGTGACTATATTCCCCTGCTTTAGCTTGACTAAAATACAGCTTATCATATGATTCTTTGAATTCTTTGTATTGCTCCTTTTGTCCTTCAAGAATCTGTGCTTGAAATTCTTGCTGCTGAGTCATCATTTGTTGTTGCCATCTCTCTTGTTTTTCCTCCATTTGACGCTGCCAAGCTTCCCGTTCCTCTTTATCTTTCAAATATTGCTCTACAAATTCTGGATGGGGCTCTAGATATTTCTCTTGGCCCCCCTGATTTTGACCTTGTTGAGCCTGCATGAGTTGCTGAGATAGTTCTTCAATTGATCTTTGTAACTGGCTCATGTCTATGGCATCATGAGCTTGATTTCGTCCTTCCTCTCTTTGTGATCTCCTTTGTCTAGGAGCTACCACCCCTTCTTGATCTTCTTCTTCATTTATTCCCTCCATACTCTTCTTAGTGATTCCTTTTCCCTTTTTCACTTTTTCTGTATCCTCATCTTCAAAGATTACTTTAGCTTTCTCACATAGTCTGAGGATGGTACTTGGATGTCCAAGACTACTTGATTTGCTTGTGCTATTGGCCATATCTTGAATACTGTCGGCTATGAGTTGTGCAAGGTTGATTTCACCTCCATGTAAGATGCAGTATGTCAAGAGTGCTCGTTTGATTGTGACCCAAGAAGCGTTTCCAGTAGGAAGAATAGATCTCCTCACTATTTCATACCATCCTTTGGCTACAGGAGTAAGATTTATCCTTCTCAAGTGACTTGGAACTCCCTTTGAATCTCTTTCCCAATCTGTATTTTCCACACATAACCCTTGCAAGATCTCATCAGGATTGTTTTCCATTTGCAACCTGGTCTCATAACTAGGCTCTGCATAAGTTATGGTTCTCAACTTTAGAGCCCTAGTGATGGCTGCTGGACTGAAGCTCACTTCAACTCCTCTGACATAACATGTGTAAGGAGCACTATCTTTGTTTTCTTTCACAGCATTTGCATAGAACTCCCTGATCATAACTGCACTGATGTCAACTAGAGGAGCACACAAGAGTTCCCACCTTCTTTCTCTAGTAATTTGCCTCATAATGGGATATTCTCCTTCCCTCAACTCAAGGCTTTTCTCATAGATGACATTCTTTGCCTCCATGAACCTATGATATCTCCCTTCATGGAATTGAGATCTAAATTTGTTTGCATCAAATGATGGGGGTTCGGCCACCATAGGTTCCTTTCCCGGCCTTCTTTTTGAACTTGAAGAGGCCATTGAATTTGAGGTGAAAAGAAAGAGGAAGTGAGAAAAGAAGAAGTTTGTGTTGTGTTTGGGAAGAGTTTTGGTTCGGTTCTGTTGTGAGACAAGGGAATTATGTTGGTTTTATGAGTAAAGAGGATTATGATTTTCATATGAAGGTAGCTTGAATGAGTGTGTAAACTGTTTAGTGCTACGGCTATTAATAGGCAGATTCTTCAAGCTTTCCAACAAAACCACAATGAATGAAGAAGGAACTCGTTAGTGCTCATGAAGGGTTGAGATTGAGTTGTTCATCTAAAGGATTCATGGAATGGACGGTCTGCATGCATTGTTGAGGCTTGACGAGGATCCTCCTCCCATTGGCTGCATGCATTTAGGCGTTCAATGATGCATGCATGCATACAAATTCTGCTTCCCTATGAGCGCATTCTTCTAGGCATATGTGACCATCCTCACATAGCTTCTCCTAGCCGTGGCCCCTCCTTGCTTTTGTCTCAATCCTTTTCTCCTGCAAGAATCAAGACAGCTAGCCTTAAATCATTAACATAATCGTTGGCAATTGATTTGTAATAAAAGATTTGTTTTGTTTTGTTTATTATTTATTTGAATTTTTTTTGTGATCAATTGTGTCCCTAAATAAAAAATGCTAAAAGTTGGTGAACACTAAACTTATCTTTTATTGAGGGGACGGCTTAACAATGCAAACCGTTCTTCACAATTGATGCATTTAAAGAAAAAATTTTGATGTATGATCCCTTTTCTATATGGTTTTGAGTCCATGATTGGGAAATAATCTTCTGAATATTGTTACACATGCAGACACCAAACTTAGTGTTTGGTCACATGCTTCATCAAAAGAATTATGCATATGTTCTAAGAATAATCCCCTTTTTTTGAAAAGTGAACTTGGGTGTGCCTTAAGGTATACCAAACTTAGAAGTTTGACATGTGCTTCAAAACAATGTATGCATTTATCAGGCATGAAAGTTCAAAATCATATTCAGAGGAATCATAGCTTATTAAATGAAAGAGAGGACAGAAATCTTAAATCATGGGTTGCCTCCCATGAAGCGCTCTTTTATTGTCATTAGCTTGACATTGAACTCTCTTTAGGGTGGTTGATGTTGGTGATGTCTCAACTTGTCACCTCTCACTGTCAGCTTTCTCTGTGTGCCTTGATGCTCAATTTCCATATGCTCAAGAGACAGTACTTGGTTGACAGTGTAATAATCTTCTGTTCCCAGCTGTTGATATACGAGTTGCACCTTATCACCTTTAGAAAATCCTTCAGTTGGGATTTTCTTGTTCTTCCACCCTTTGTGAGCCTTTTTCTTGCTCTTCATCTTTTTCTTTCTTGTTGATCTTTCTTTCTTGACAGTGACTTGAGTTGTGATACCTTCCTTTTTATTTATCACCCCTGCTTCCTTTTGAATTCCTTTTTCTTCTTGCAACTGCTTGTTTTTCTGTTATACTGCCTTGTCGGTTGCTTGCTTTGGAAGAAAGTCATCACTTGTTTTGCTTGTTTCTTCATTCCTTTGCAATTCTGGAAAGACTTTCAAGATGATGCTCTCCTCATGCATCCTGAGGGTTAACTCTCCCTGCTCTATATCCACAATGGCTCTAGCAGTGGCCAAAAATGGTCGACCAAGTATTATGGAGTCATTTCCATTTTATGAAGAATCCAGGATTACAAAATCTGCAGGATAAATGAACTTGTCAACCTTAACTAAAAGGTTCTCAATCAGCCCTTTAGGATATACCACTGATTGGTCCACCAACTCCAAGGGCATCTGTATTGGTTTCACCTCCTCTATGCCAAGCTTCTTCACTAAAGAAGATGGGATTAGATTTATGCTTGCTCCTAAATCACACATTCCCTTGTTGATGAATAGATTTCCAATAGTGCATGGTAGGAAGAAACCTCCAGGATCTTCAAGCTTGGGAGGGAGTCCCTTTTTAATGAGTGCACTACATTCTTCACTAAGCATTACAATTTCCTTTTCATTCCAACTTCTTTTCTTGTTGATGAGCTCTTTCAAGAACTTGGCATACAGAGGCATTTGCTCCAAAGCCTCGACCAAAGGTATGTTGATTTCCAGCTTCTTGAAAGTCTCAAGAAATTTGTGGAAATGCTGATCCTTTGTCTCTTTGTGAAATCTTTGTGGATACGGTAGTAGTGGTGTTGAGCTCTTCTCCATTTGATGTTGTTTTGGATTTGGTTCTTCAATGATCTGCTTTCCTTTCTTTAGATTCTGTGGTTTGTTGTCTTCCTCTGTGAGTTTTTTTGGGACATTCTCGCTTATCATGTCCTTGTTGATGGCTTCATCATTCTTTGTTGGCTCATTGTCATTATCCTTGGTTGCTCCTTGGTTACCATCCACTAACATTTTTCCACTTCTTAGTTGCACGACCTTGCATTCTTCCTTTGGGTTGGGAATGGTGTCACTTGGTAGTGAGCTTGATGGTTTTTCAACAGAAATCTGTTTGGAGATTTGCCCAATTTGCCATTCTAAGTTCTTCATGGAAGCTTCTTGGTTCTTTGTTGTCAATTCTTGGTTCTTCATCATTTTCTCCATGAGTAGCTCTAGATTAGTGATCCTCTGGAATTCTTGTGAAATTAGTTGGTTTTGGGGTATTGATGGATGATGATAGGTGTTTTGATTTGTTGGGTGGTTATTGGGTGGATAATGGTTAGAGTTGGGGTAATTATTTTGTGGTTTTCTGTATGTATTTTGGTTAGTGTTTGGCTGGTTGTTGTTTGTGTTTTTCCAATTGTTTTGTGTTGAGTTTCTTTGCCATGGCTGTTGGTTTTGATTATGGTTGTCTCCCCATCTGAGGTTGGGATGGTTCTTCCAAGATGGATTGTAAGTATCACCATAGACTTTATTTGCTCCAGGATTTTGGTTGTGCATGTACTGGACTTGCTCTTGCTGTTGCTCCTCTTGAGTGTCTTCACTTTGCACCCAAGTAGTTGGTGGTTGGCTTGTGGCACTCACTGATGCAACTTGCAAGCCATCAATCCTTTTGGCCATTTGCTCAAACTGTTGTTGAATCTGCTGCTGCATTATCTTGTTCTGAGCTAGAATTGAATCCACTCCTTCCAACTCCATTACTCCTCTTCTTTGTAATGGTTGACGTTGTCTTTGATGAGCAAAGAAATATTGGTTATTGGCCACCATATCAATGAGGTTTTGAGCTTCCTCTGTAGTTTTCATGAGTTGCAAAGAGCCTCCAGCTGAATGATCAAGTGCTTCTTGAGCTTTAAGAGTGAGTCCCTCATAGAAGTTCTGCAACTTGTCCCACTTAGTGAACATCTCTGGTGGACATTTCCTCAATAGAGCCTTATATCTTTCCCATGCTTCATATAAGTTTTCAGCCTTCATTTGAGTGAATGTCTGCACCTCAGTCTTCAATCTTAGGATTCTTTGAGGGGGATAAAATTTGGCAAGGAATTTGCTCACTAAGTCATCCCAAGTGTTGATGCTTTCTTTTGGAAAAGTCTCTAGCCATTGAGTGGCTTTATCTCTGAGAGAAAATGGAAAGAGCAACAACTTGTAGCTATCAGGAGGTACACCATTGGTTTTCACCGTGTCACAGATTCTCAAGAAAGTAGATAAATGTTGATTTGGGTCCTCCAAAGGCCCTCCTCCAAAAGAACAGTTGTTTTGAACCAAAGTGATGAGTTGTGGCTTTAGTTCAAAATTGTTTGCATTGACATTAGGAGGAAGAATGCTACTTCCACAGTGTCTAGCATTTGCAAAGGTATATGAAGCCAAGACTCTTCGTTGTTGTTGGTTATTGTTGGCCCCTCCTCCTGGTTGATTGAGATCTCCTTCTATTTCTTGGAATTCTTCCTCAGATTCTTCCTCTCCAATAACGTTCTTCCCTCTTTCAGCTCTTCTTATTCTCCGAAGAGTTCTTTGGTCAATTTCAGAGAGGACAGGGGAAGATCTTCATGTACCTGACATACAAACACACAACAATAAACACACAGATCCAGAAAAGCAATGAAACTTCAATCTATAGCAAGAATGAAGTTTTAGTTAGTTTAAGCAAAAATTCAAACAGTTAGTGTGTTAGTCAAAATTAGAAGAACAGAAAAGAAAAAGTGCTTGATCTAGATCTCCACTTCACTTAATCATTGTCAATCTATTTCAATCCCCGGCAACGGCGCCAAAAACTTGATGTGTGGAAAACGATCCAACACAAAACTCACCGGCAAGTGTACCGGGTCGCATCAAGTAATAATAACTCACATGAGTGAGGTCGATCCCACAGGGATTGAAGGATTGAGCAATTTTAGTTTAGTGGTTGATTTAGTCAAGCAAATCAAGTTTTGGTTGAGTGGGTTGTATTTAACAGAAGCTAAATTGCTTGGAATATAAAGGGAGAAGGGGAAATTGCAGTAAATTAAAGAGCAGGAAAGTAAAATTACTCAATCTTAAAGAACAAGAAAGTAAATGACTGAAACTTAAAGTGCAAGAAATGTAAATTGCAGAAACTTAAAGTGCAAGAAATGTAAATTGCTTGAATATAAAAGGGGAATTAAGGATTGGGAATTCAGAATTCCAGCAAGAGAAAGTAAATTGCAACAATTAGTAAAGTAGAAGATGAATTGGAATAAACTAAAATTCAAACAGAAACAGAAATTAATTCTGCAGCAAAGGTTCACAGAAGAACCAAAAGTGAATTGGGATCTCAGGACTCCAGAGACTAGGTAGCAGAGCCTAGATCTCAATTACCTTCCCAGATCCAAGTTCTCAAAGCAATTGACAAGAAAATAAAGAAGAAGCAGTAAAGGAACTTAAATTGAACTCAATTATGCAGAAGAGGAATTAAAGAGATTTTGAATGGAGATTGAGACAGAATTTCCTCAATTCTTCACACCCAAAACTCAAAACAAGGAAGTTAAAAATGCCCAAGCAAGAACGAGGAAGAAGAGAGATCAATTCTCCTCCCCAATTCTCTGAAATCTTAGTGAAGACACCAAGAGAAGCTCCAAAGTGTAAAAATAAAATTCAAAGCTCAAAGAAAGTGCAAAATTCAAAAGCCAAGCAAAAGGTCCTAATTACATCAAACTAGCTCCTATTTATACACTTTCTATTCTTGGATTTTGGGATTTGGATGGGCTTTTGATTTGGTGAAGAAATGAATTGAATTGGAATTTTAATTAAATTTTCGGCCCAAAATAATAGCTTCCAGGAGGCTGCCCTGCCCTTGCGGAGGGCAGGGCAGGATTTGATGCTTGGTGCGGTCTTGGTGCGCTTTGGTGCGGTCTTGGTGCGCAGAACGCTGCCCTGCCCTCGTGGAGGGCAGGGCAGAAAAAATTGGTGCGCCAGAAACGTGCCGTGGTGCGCTGCTGGTGCTGCCAGATGATGCTGCGGTGCACCAGAGGGGTGCCTTGGTGTGCAGGATGCTGCCCTGCCCTCGCGGAGGGCAGGGCAGAAAAAGTTGGTGCGCCAGAATTGTGATGGTGCGTGCTGGTGCTGCCAGAATCATGCCGTGGTGCGCCAGAATTGAGCCTTGGTGCGCCAGATTCATGCCACAACAAAATGCTGCCCTGCCCTCGCGGAGGGCAGGGCAGTGTTTCCAAACTGAAGTCCCGAGTTCGAATCCTGGTAGAAACACACGCTATTCAATTTCCTTGGTTTTCTTGGCACCATAATGGGGCCTAGTTCCTTGCTTCCTCATGGTCCCGTGTTCAACTCTTGTGGCAAGCATTATAGGCATTTTTCCTTTGATTTTCTTCCTTGGTGAGCCCGATACTGCCCTTGTGGAGGACAGGGCAACATTTTCTTCTTCTTGATTCCAAGGCACAAATTTGTGCTCTGCCCTTGTAGTGGGCAGGGCAGAGTTTGCCTTTTATGCTTTAGTGCCTTATGTTGCCCTCCTAGAGGGCAGTGTGCCCTTGTGGAGGGCAATGCTTGCCTCCCCCATTGCATGCGGCACACTTTTCCTTCCTTTGACCACGCTTCCTTCTCCTTGGGTCACGCTTTCTTAGGCCACGCTTTTCTCTTTTATTCTTTTCTTCACCTGAAATAAACCAAAACAACCACTCCAAGTATCACTAAATTCACAAGGCTTATAAATCAATTAAAATCCAATTAAAATTAGCTTAAATCTCATGAATTAACATTAATTTCATGGTGGTTGCTTGATTTAAAGAAGTTATGCATTTTCACTCCAAATCACTTACTTATGATACAAGAAAGTGTATAAAGACTAATAAAACAAGTGAAATTAGCTTGAAAAATGGGTATATGATGACTTGTCATCACAACACCAAACTTAAATCTTGCTTGTCCCCAAGCAAGCATCAAATTTAAGAGCAATTGAAATGAATTAAGAAAAGAACACATATCCTTATTAGGCATATAACAGAACTTGATTTATGGGATCTTTATGCAGACAATGATAACTCAATTATTATTGCTGTTACATAATATACATCTTTCCTCAAAGGCTTGCTAAACTTGCTGTTAGAAGACTCACTTTTTAATTACTCCCTTGCTAACTTTTCTTGGCTTATAATGCTTAACAAGCTTATTATTCCTTTAGAGGTTTGGTGTCTAATGTTGCAGTAGTAGCCTTTGGCTTTATTTTCTTTCTTTTGCTCAACATCTTTCCACCACAGACACATGGCTCACTAATTCTTCCTAGGATCATTGATGCCCAGCATCTCTTTGGATAACTAAATGTTCTGTATCTAAGTTGCTCTTTATTGTGGATTTTCAATTGGCCATCCCAAATCAGTTGATCTAAGTGACCGGGTTTTAAAATACCCCTTAGAATTTACTCATCCAAGCATATCTTAGTACAAGAACACCACAGGCATATGTCCTAGGGTCCAAGCTATTGGTGTCCAACCTTTATTCTTTGTTTTTCTTGCCATTTTGGCTTTTTCTTCTTCCTTTTTTTCTGTTTTCGTTACCTAGGGCTTTTTTTCTTTATTGATAAGAGTCTTTGTAACAGCAAGCTAACTCACATTTGAATGAGAATGATATTATGCAACAATTATTTCATGAGTTATGCATTTAATCAGACACATATACCACCACTAACTTCCATTCTTACTTATGCAACATTGGATATTTCACTTTTCAATTCAAACAAGTCTCTTTTATTTAAGCATATGGGAAACAAAACAAAATTTCAAGCTAAGTGATGGATAACAAGCATTATGCAGATTTAGCATTTTTATCAAACAATTTCACTTGCAACTAGATAAACACTTTAGCGAGACATACAATGGTTTCCAGATTCAAAACATTTCACAGCAGCAAGGATTAAGTTTAGATACAACCTTTGAAGTTGCAGCCCTTTGATTCTTTCTTTGAGTTAAGATGCATAATGTCTTCAATTGTTGACTCATGTCCTGCATAATTCTCAAAGTTGCTTGCTTCTCAAGCCCTTAATTATATGGTTAGTATGCATAAACTGAGTGTGGTTCCTGGATTGATTTTGGTGTGGGAACACCAAACTTAATTGTTTGCCACTGCCTCAGATGCAACAAGTTACCCATATTTGAAACCTTGTGTCCTTGCTAAAGGTTAATGAAATTAAAGCTAGAAAGCAATTAAACAGTCGAATGATGTGTTTGGTTGCTTGGAGCTATCATCATGCAAGAGATGAGAATGTGTTTTTAAATGATATTTTTGGTGGAACACCAAACTTAGAATCTTTCATTCTCCCTTAAATTGTTTTGGTGTGCAACACCAAACTTAGCTCCTTGCAATACATACCAATTATTCAACATTTTTATTGAAAAAGCTATGAAAGAAAACTACCTCAGGTTGGGTTGCCTCCCAACAAGCACTCTTTTATTGTCACTAGCTTGACATCTTCTATTTTTGCTGATCATGGAGGTTGAAAATCACAATGCCTTAGCTTGTCTTTCTTCACTGTGAACTTCCTTCCGATTTCCTCTTTGATGACCTCTATAAATTCTTGTGGAAGGATCTTAGTCACAATGTAGTGATCAGACAACTGTGGGGATACCTTCATGGTTTGAATGTTGATCATCACTCGATCCCCTAGTGAAAACTTTCTAGTGGGGATTTTCTGCTTTTCTTTAGTTCTATCCTCTGTCTCTCCCTGAAAGAATTCCTTGTTGTGTTTTTCTTGACTAGTACTTCCTTTGTCCAGTGTTTTCTCATTGTCCTCTATGATCCTTTTCCATCCTTCCTTCTTTGTAGCATCTTTGTTGTCGGTTGGTTTGTCTTCAATGGTTTTGAGGAAAGTATTTGGTTTCTTCTCACCCATTTCTGCAAAGTACATCACCAGTTGAGCTATCTACTCCTCAATTCCTTTGATTAACATCTCTTGGTTCCTTGTTGTTTCCTCTTGGTGTTTCATCATTCTCTCTATTAGGATTTCCAAGTCTGTGATTCTCTGAGAGTCTTGTGAGATTGGTTGATTTTGGGGTGTTAAAGGTTGGAAGAGTGGGTGTGATGGTGGCATGTAGTGGTTGTTATTGCTGTAATGGTGTTTTTGTTGGTTTGTGAAGTTGGGGTTGTTATAATTGAAGTCCCTTGGTTTGTGATTTTGGTACTCGTTCCTTCTCCAGTTGAGATGAGTCTGGGAGTGTCTGTATTGTGAGTATTGGCTTTGAGTGGTATTAGTGGGTGGGTGATGTTGATTGTTTGTGGTCATGGGGTTGCCCTGGTGGAAACTTCCTTGTTCTTGATGTTGAGACTCCCTCATTCTCAGATAAGAATGGGGTCTCCATGGTGGAAATTTGGCATTCACTGCAGCAGACAGCTCCATGTTTTGTTGTGGTTGATGGTGCATTTGTCTGTTTAGGTCCTTGAACGCATTCACCCCTTCAATATTCGTCACTTCTTTTTCTGAGATTGCATTCTGTGGTTTCTCAAATGAATGTTGGTTGTTGACTCCTTTGTCATTGAAGTCTGCAATTCCTTGGGCAGTTGTTGTTGCTTTGAGTAAGCCATCTGAGAAGTAGTCCACTGCTTTTCTTGTTTCTGGGGTCAATCCTTCATAGAACGCTCGGAAGCCCACTTTATCAGTCACTTTCTTGTATCTTTCCCAGGCCTTAAAGAGTGGTTCTTCGTCCCCTTGTGTGAATAGATGTTCCTCCTCTTTCAGCTGGATGATCTGTCTGGATGAGGTGAATTTGGCCAGAAATTTGGTGACCAAATAATCCCAACTAGTGATACTTCCTTGGGGGAAAGTTTCAAACCATTGTACAGCTTCACCCTTTAACGAGAAAGGGAATAACAGGATCTTATAAGTGTCATGATCTGGACCATCGGTTTTGACTATATTACAAGTCTTCAGAAAAGTGGATATCTGCTGCTGAGGATCTTCCGATGGATTTCCGTCATAAGAACAATTGTTCTTGATGAGTGTAATAAGTGGTGGCTTCATGTCATGATACCCTTTATCTGTAGAAACTCGTACGCAAACAATCAAGATGACCAAACAACAGCACGCTTAAGAATTGAGTGCAGTGAATTGAGATAAATTGTTAGCGAGTTAACAGAGGCAATTTCTCAAACAGTTAGTATGTTAGTAAAGAAAAAGTGCTTGATCTAGACCTCCACTTCACTTAATCATTGTCAATCTATTTCAATCCCCAGCAACGGCGCCAAAAACTTGATGTGTGGAAAACGATCCAACACAAAACTCACCGGCAAGTGTACCGGGTCGCATCAAGTAATAATAACTCACATGAGTGAGGTCGATCCCACAGGGATTGAAGGATTGAGCAATTTTAGTTTAGTGGTTGATTTAGTCAAGCGAATCAAGTTTTGGTTGAGTGGGTTGTATTTAACAGAAGCTAAATTGCTTGGAATATAAAGGGAGAAGGGGAAATTGCAGTAAATTAAAGAGCAGGAAAGTAAAATTACTGAATCTTAAAGAACAAGAAAGTAAATGACTGAAACTTAAAGTGCAAGAAATGTAAATTGCAGAAACTTAAAGTGCAAGAAATGTAAATTGCTTGAATATAAAAGGGGAATTAAGGATTGGGAATTCAGAATTCCAGCAAGAGAAAGTAAATTGCAACAATTAATAAAGTAGAAGATGAATTGGAATAAACTAAAATTCAAACAGAAACAGAAATTAATACTGCAGCAAAGGTTCACAGAAGAACCAAAAGTGAAATGGGATCTCAGGACTCCAGAGACTAGGTAGCAGAGCCTAGATCTCAATTACCTTCCCAGATCCAAGTTTTCAAAGCAATTGACAAGAAAATAAAGAAGAAGCAGTAAAGGAACTTAAATTGAACTCAATTATGCAGAAGAGGAATTAAAGAGATTTTAAATGGAGATTGAGACAGAATTTCCTCAATTCTTCACACCCAAAACTCAAAACAAGGAAGTTAAAAATGCCCAAGCAAGAACGAGGAAGAAGAGAGATCAATTCTCCTCCCCAATTCTCTGAAATCTCAGTGAAGACACCCAGAGAAGCTCCAAAGTGCAAAAATAAAATTCAAAGCTCAAAGAAAGTGCAAAATTCAAAAGCCAAGCAAAAGGTCCTAATTACATCAAACTAGCTCCTATTTATACACTTTCTATTCTTGGATTTTGGGATTTAGATGGGCTTTTGATTTGGTGAAGAAATGAATTGAATTGGAATTTTAATTAAATTTTCGGCCCAAAATAATAGCTTCCAGGAGGCTGCCCTGCCCTTGCGGAGGGTAGGGCAGGATTTGATGCTTGGTGCGGTCTTGGTGCGCTTTGGTGCGGTCTTGGTGCGCAGAACGCTGCCCTGCCCTCGTGGAGGGCAGGGCAGAAAAAATTGGTGCGCCAGAAACGTGCCGTGGTGCGCTGCTGGTGCTGCCAGATGATGCTGCGGTGCACCAGAGGGGTGCCTTGGTGTGCAGGATGCTGCCCTGCCCTCGCGGAGGGCAGGGTAGAAAAAGTTGGTGCGCCAGAACTGTGATGGTGCGTGCTGGTGCTGCCAGAATCATGCCGTGGTGCGCCAGAATTGAGCCTTGGTGCGCCAGATTCATGCCACAACAAAATGCTGCCCTGCCCTCGCGGAGGGCAGGGCAGTGTTTCCAAACTGAAGTCCCGAGTTCGAATCCTGGTAGAAACACACGCTATTCAATTTCCTTGGCTTTCTTGGCACCATAATGGGGCCTAGTTCCTTGCTTCCTCATGGTCCCGTGTTCAACTCTTGTGGCAAGCATTATAGGCATTTTTCCTTTGATTTTCTTCCTTGGTGAGCCCGATACTGCCCTTGTGGAGGGCAGGGCAACATTTTCTTCTTCTTGATTCCAAGGCACAAATTTGTGCTCTGCCCTTGTAGTGGGCAGGGCAGAGTTTGCCTTTTATGCTTTAGTGCCTTATGTTGCCCTCCTAGAGGGCAGTGTGCCCTTGTGGAGGGCAATGCTTGCCTCCCCCATTGCATGTGGCACACTTTTCCTTCCTTTGACCACGCTTCCTTCTCCTTGGGTCACGCTTTCTTAGGCCACGCTTTTCTCTTTTATTCTTTTCTTCACCTGAAATAAACCAAAACAACCACTCCAAGTATCACTAAATTCACAAGGCTTATAAATCAATTAAAATCCAATTAAAATTAGCTTAAATCTCATGAATTAACATTAGTTTCATGGTGGTTCCTTGATTTAAAGAAGTTATGCATTTTCACTCCAAATCACTTACTTATGATACAAGAAAGTGTATAAAGACTAATAAAACAAGTAAAATTAGCTTGAAAAATGGGTATATGATGACTTGTCATCACATATAGTTTATTTATTTTCTTTCCTTTAGACCTTGGTGTCCAGCACCTCTTTGGGTTACTAAATGCTCTGTGGTGAGGGTTACTCTTGATAGTGGATTTTTAGCTGATAATCCCAGGTTAGTGAACCCAAGTTACCAGGTGATGAAGCACCCCAAAGAGCTTATTCATCCAAGTAGATCCCTCACACAGGAGCACCACAGACACATGTCTTATGGCAAATCGTTGGTGCCTAGCCTTATTGCTTACTCTTTTTCTTTTGTTTTTCACTTCCATTGTTCTTTCCTTTTTCTCTTATTATGATCTTGTTGTTATCTTAATCTCATGGGTATATCAAAAGTAAAGTATTCAGGATAGATAGTTGTCATCCTAACCTTGTGGTTGAACCAACTTAGCTAACTTATGACTACCCCCAAAGATTCATGAATGCACTTCCACATTATGAACTCCTTTCTGGTCTTTTGTAAACATAGACATTCTCTTCTTCATACAAATAGACAAGCTTACAAGTAAATAAGGGAAAGATGCAGTGACACTCAAACTAGAATCACAGACCATGCTCAACAACAAGGTAGAGTTTTAAAAAAACATGTTTAGGCCTCACTGGTAATCATTAATCAATATTGCATTTGAGCTTCCAATGTTCGAACTGTAAATATATGGAATTAAGTGACAATACAACCTTCAGGTGACAACTTCTAATCGCCTTCTTTTCGTTCTCCTCCTGCTCTTTGCTTCCTTGAGTGAAGGGGCACCATAAGGTTCCTGTAAAGTTATTGGAAGTTGCTTGTTCCCAAAGCACTTGAGGAATAATTAGCTTGCATGTGCTTGTGTCTTATGAACTTGCTTTGGTGTGTGAACACCAAACTTAGTTCCCTATTTAGTACACAATCTTGCATATATGCTGATAAACTCATATCTTGTTGTTAACAGAACAATTATTAACTAAAGTCTAACTACATCTAAATGGTTACCCTCAATTGGTCAGAGCTAGCAATGTGTTTTTGGGAGCAGGTGTAATTCTAACCGAATGTCCTTTTGGTGGGACACCAAACTTTGAATTACACTGTCTCCTTTGACTGTCCTGGTGTGAAACACCAAACTTAGCTCCTTGCAATACAGGGGAAATAACTTGTGATCTTTATTGAAATGAAGATCAAAATGACTACCTGAGGTTGGGTTGCCTCCCAACAAAGCGCTTTTTTTATCGTCGCTAGCTCGACGAGTCCTCACTCACTTGAGATGGTATTTCATCCTGGGGTTTTCCCCCATGTTGCCCAGATAATGCTTGTGTCTTTGTCCATTCACTGTAAAAGTCCTTTCTGAACCTTCGTCCA
This sequence comes from Arachis hypogaea, assembly GCF_003086295.3. Taxonomy (NCBI): domain Eukaryota; kingdom Viridiplantae; phylum Streptophyta; class Magnoliopsida; order Fabales; family Fabaceae; genus Arachis; species Arachis hypogaea. Next base: position 21,063,979 of record NC_092040.1, read on the forward strand.
TGACTTCTACCTGCCCATACGGCGAGACCTTTGTGACAAGAAAGGGCCCAGACCACCTTGATTTGAGTTTTCCTGGGAACAGTCTTAGTTTGGAATTGTATAGGAGCACTCGCTGCCCCCTTTCGAAACTTCTGGGTGCAAGATGTGAGTCATGTCTTCTCTTTGCCTTCTCCATGTACATCTTGGTATTTTCATAGGCTTGTGACCTGAATTCCTCCATCTCTTGCAGCTGCAAGATTCTCTTTGCACCAGCAGCAATGCTATCAAAATTTAGTATCTTGATAGCCCATAAAGCTTTGTGTTCTAGCTCCAGTGGCAAGTGACAAGCTTTACCATACACCAGCTGATATGGGGACATTCCAAGTGGTGTTTTGAATGCTGTTCTGTATGCCCAAAGAGCATCATCCAGCTTCTTTGACCAATCCTTTTTTGATGCACCCACAGTCTTTTCCAGAATTCTCTTTAGTTCTCTGTTGGATATCTCAGTCTGTCCATTTGTTTGGGGGTGGTAAGGTATGGCTACCTTGTGTTTTACCCCGTATCGTAGGAGAAGAGCCTCTAATGGTCTGTTACAAAAATGGCTCCCTCCATCACTGATGAGGGCTCTTGGGACTCCAAACCGGCTAAAGATATTCTTCCTGAGGAAGTTCATAACCACCTTGTTATCATTTGTTGGAGTTGCAATGGCCTCCATCCACTTGGAGACATAATCCACAGCTACTAAGATGTACTTGTTTGCATATGAAGTTGGAAATGGCCCCATGAAATCTATTCCCCCACACATCAAACAGTTTCAGCTCTAGGATGAAATTTTGTGGCATGGCATTTCTTTTGGGCAAGTTTTCCGTTCTTTGGCATTTATTGCAGCTTTTTACCAGTTCTTTGGCGTCCTTGAAAAGGGTTGGCCAAAAGAACCCACTTTGTAAAACCTTTGCTGCAGTTCTGTCCCCTCCAAAGTGGCCTCCATAACTTGAGCTGTGGCAATTCCATAGCACCTCTCGTCCTTCTTCTTTGGAAACACATCTTCTGAGGACTCCATCTGAACACTTCTTGAAGAGATATGGCTCATCCCAGACAAAGTATTTTGCATCATTCATGAGCTTTCTTTTCTGATGTTTATGTATCTCTGGTGGTAAAGCCCCAGTTGCCTTGAAGTTGGCTATGTCTGCAAACCATGGAGCCTTGTGAACTATCATCAACTGCTCATTAGGGAAGAGCTCGTTCACTTGAGTATCATGTCCCCCACCTTCATCCTGAGGGATTCTGGAGAGGTGATCTGCTACCTTGTTCTCCACTCCTTTCTTGTCTCTGATTTCAATATCAAATTCCTGCAACAATAAGATCCATCTTATTAGTCTTGGTTTTGATTCCTGCTTAGCAAACAAATATTTAAGTGCTATGTGATCTGTGAAAACAATCACTTTTGCACCGATGAGGTATGATCTAAACTTGTCAAATGCGAAGACTATTGCCAGCAGTTCCTTTTCGGTTGTGGTATAATTTCTTTGAGCATCATTAAGGACCTTGCTGGCATAGTATATCACATGGACTAAGCTATCTTTCCTCTGTCCTAACACTGCCCCTATTGCATAATCAGATGCATCACACATTAGTTTAAAAGGTAAGTTCCAATCAGGTGGGGAGATGATAGGTGCAAAGGATAGCCTCATTTTCAAGTTCTCAAAAGCCAACATGCATGTTTCATCGAAGACAAATGGTGTGTCAGCTACAAGGAGTTTGCTTAAGGGCTTTGCTATCTTTGAAAAATCCTTAATAAACCTTCTATAAAAACCTGCATGCCCTAAAAAGCTCCTAATTGCCTTGACATCACCGGGTGGAGGAAGTTTTTCAATAATTTTCACTTTAGCTCTGTCCACCTCAATACCCTGGTGGTGCGCGAAATTGTGAACAATACTTTTTCACAACTCTCATAATCCCCGGTAATGGCTCCAAAAACGTGGTAGCTCAATACCATGGCATTACACAACTTCGCACAACTAACCAGCAAGTGCACTGGGTCGTCCAAGTAATAAACCTTACGTGAGTAAGGGTCGATCCCACGGAGATTGTTAGTATTGAAGCAAGCTATGGTCATCTTGTAAATCTTAGTCAGGCAAACTCAAATGTATATGGTGATGAACGAAAATAACATAAAAGTAAAGATAGAGATACTTATGTAATTCATTGGTAGGAACTTCAGATAAGCGTATGAAGATGCCTTCCCTTCCGTCTCTCTGCTTTCCTACTGCCTTCATCCAATTCTTCTTACTCCTTTCCATGGCAAGCTCGTGTAGGGTTTCACTGTTGTCAGCAGCTACCTCCCATCCTTGCAGTGAAAACTAATGCTCATACACTCTGTCACAGTGCGGCTAATCACCGGTTTGGTTCCCTCCCCTACCGGAATAGAATCACTCTTTTGCGTCTGTCACTAACGCCCAGTAGGTTACAGGTTTGAAGCACGTCACAGTCATTCAATCATTGAATCCTACTCAGAATACCACAGACAAGGTTTAGACCTTCCGGATTCTCTTGAATGCCGCCATCAGGTCCTGCCTATACCACGAAGACTCTGATCTCACGGAATGGTTGGCTCGTTTGTCAGGCGAGCACTCGGTTGTCAGGCGATCAACCATGCATCGTGCAATCAGGAATCCAAGAGATATTCACCAAGCCTCAAATGCTTGTAGAACAAGAGTGGTTGTCAGTCACTTTGTTCATGAGTGAGAATGGTGATGGGCGTCAATCATCACCTTCATCAAGTTGAAGAACAAGTGATATCTTGGAATAAGAACAAGCGGAATTGAATGGAAGAACAATAGTAATTGCATTAATACTCGAGGTACAGCAGAGCTCCACACCTTAATCTATGGTGTGTAGAAGCTCCACCGTTGAAAATACATAAGCATAAGGTCTAGGCATGGCCGAATGGCCAGCCTCCCAATGATCTAAGATAGCATAAAAATGAAGATAGCTACCAAAGTCCTCTTAAGATCTAAAGTGATCAAAAGATTTTTAATACAATAGTCAAAGGTCCTACTTATAGAAAACTAGTAGCCTAAGGTGTACAGAAATGAGTAAATGACATAAAAATCCTCTTCCGGGCCCACTTGGTGTGTGCTTGGGCTGAGCAATGAAGCAAATTTCGTGCAGAGACTCCTCTTGGAGTTAAACGCCAGCTTTAGTGCCAGTTTGGGCGTTTAACTCCCATTTGGGTGCCAGTTCCAGCGTTTAACGCTGGGATTTCTTGAGGTGACTTTGAACGCCGGTTTGGGCCATCAAATATTGGACAAAGTATGGACTATCATATATTGCTGGAAAGCCCAGGATGTCGACTTTCCAACGCCGTTGAGAGCGCGCCAATTGGGCTTCTGTAGCTCCAGAAAATCCACTTCGAGTGCAGGGAGGTCAGAATCCAACAGCATCTGCAGTCCTTTTTGGTCTCTGAATCAGATTTTTGCTCAGGTCCCTCAATTTCACCTAGAAAATACCTGAAATCACAGAAAAACACACAAACTCATAGTAAAGTCCAGAAAAGTGAATTTTAACTAAAAACTAATAAAAATATACTAAAAACTAACTATATCATACTAAAAACATACTAAAAACAATGCCAAAAAGTATACAAATTATCCGCTCATCACAACACCAAACTTAAATTGTTGCTTGTCCCCAAGCAACTGAAAATCAAATAAGATAAAAAGAAGAGAATATGCAATGAATTCCAAAAACATCTATGAAGATCAGTATTAATTAGATGAGCGGGGCTTTTAACTTTTTGCCTCTGAATAGTTTTGGCATCTCACTCTATCCTTTGAAATTCAGAATGGTTGGCTTCTTTAGGAACTCAGAGTCCAGATAGTGCTAATGATTCTCTTAGTGAAGTATGATGATTCTTGAACATAGCTATTTATTGAGTCTTGGCTGTGGCCCAAAGCACTCTGTCTTCCAGTATTACCACCGGATACATACATGCCACAGACACATAATTGGGTGAACCTTTTCAGATTGTGACTCAGCTTTGCTAAAGTCCCCAATTAGAGGTGTCCAGGGTTCTTAAGCACACTCTTATTTGCCTTGGATCACAACTCTTATTTCTCTATTTTTTTCGTTTTCTTTCTCTTTTTTTTCTTTCTTTCTTTTTTTTTTTGATTTTTTTTTGAATAGCTTTTTCTTGCTTCGAGAATCATTTTAATGATTTTTCAGATCCTCAGTAACATGTCTCCTTTTTCATCATTCTTTCAAGAGCCAACATTCATGAACCACAAATTCAAGATACATATGCACTGTTTAAGCATACATTCAGAGAACAAAAATATTGCCACCACATCAAAATAATTAAACTGTTATAAAATTCAAAATTCATGCAATTCTTCCTTTTTCAATTAAGCACTTTTTTATTTAAGAAAGGTGATGGATTCATAGGACATTCATAACTTTAAGGCATAGACACTAAGACACTAATGATCACAAGACACAAACATGGATAAACATAAGCATAAAATTCGAAAAACAGAAGAACAAATAACAAGGGAATCAAGGAACGGGTCCACCTTAGTGATGGCGGCTCTTCCTTGCTCTTGAAGATCCTATGGAGTGCTTGAGCTCCTCAATGTCTCTTCCTTGTCTTTGTTGCTCCTCCCTCATGATTCTTTGATCTTCTCTAATTTCATGAAGGATGATGGAGTGTTCTTGGTGCTCCACCCTTAGTTGTCCCATGTTGGAACTCAACTCTCCTAGGGAGGTGTTTAGTTGCTCCCAATAGTTTTGTGGAGGAAAATTCATCCCTTGAGGAATTTCAGGGATTTCATGATGAGTGGGATCTCTTGTGTACTCCATCCTTTTCTTGGTGATGGGCTTGTCCTCATCAATGGGGATGTCTCCCTCTATGTCAACTCCAACTGAATAACAGAGGTGACAAATGAGATGAGGAAAGGCTAACCTTGCCAAGGTGGAGGTCTTGTCCGCCACTTTATAGAGTTCTTGGGCTATAACCTCATGAACTTCTATTTCTTCTCCAATCATGATGCTATGGATCATGATGGCCCGGTCTATGGTAACTTCGGACCGGTTGCTAGTGGGGATGATTGAGCGTTGTATGAACTCTAACCACCCTCTAGCCACGGGCTTGAGGTCATGCCTTCTCAATTGGACCGGCTTTCCTCTTGAATCTTGCTTCCATTGTGCGCCCTCTTCACATATAACTGTGAGGACTTGGTCCAACCTTTGATCAAAGTTGACCCTTCTAGTGTAAGGATGCTCATCTCCTTGCATCATAGGCAAGTTGAACGCCACCCTCACACTCTCCGGACTAAAATCCAAGTATTTCCCCCGAACCATAGTAAGATAATTCTTTGGATTCGGGGTTCACACTTTGGTCATGGTTCTTGGTGATCCATGCATTGGCATAGATCTCTTGAACCATCAAGATTCCGACTTGTTGAATGGGGTTGGTAAGAACTTCCCAACCTCTTCTTCGGATCTCATGGCGGATCTCCGGATATTCACCCCTTTTGAGTGAAAAAAGGACCTCGGGGATCACCTTCTTCAAGGCCACAACTTCATAGAAGTGGTCTTGATGCACCCTTGAGAGAAATCTATCCATCTCCCATGACTCGGAGGTGGAAGCTTTTGCCTTCCCTTTCCTCTTTTTAGAGGTTTCTCCGGCCTTGGATGCCATAATGGTTATGGAAAAACGAAAAAGCAACGCTTTTACCACACCAAACTTAAAATGTTTGCTCGTCCTCGAGCAAAAGAAGAAAGAAGAGAGTAGAAGAAGAAGAAATGAGGAAGAGGGAGATGGTGGTGTGTTCGGCCAAAGAGGGGGAGAAGTGGTGTTTAGGTTGTGTGAAAATGAAGGGTTGAAGAAGGGTATATATAGGAGAGAGGGGGGTAAATGGTTCGGCCATTATGGGTGGGTTTGGGAGGGAAAGTGGTTTGAATTTGAAGGGTGAGGTTGGTGGGGATTTATGAAGGATGGATGTGAGTGGTGAAGAGAAAGATGGGATTTGATAGGTGAAGGGTTTTTGGGGAAGAGGTGTTGAGGTGATTGGTGAATGGGGGAAGAAGAGAGAGAGTGATGGTAGGGTCCTGTGGGGTCCACAGATCCTGTGGTGTCAAGGAAAAGGCATCCTTGCACCAAATGGCATCAAAATCCACGTTTTGAGCCAATTCTGGCGTTAAACGCCGGGCTGGTGCCCATTCCTGGCGTTTAACGCCAGGTTCTTGCCTTTTACTGGCGTTTAACGCCAGTCTGGTGCCCCTTTCTGGCGTTAAACGCCCAGAATGGTGCCAGACTGGGCGTTAAACACCCAACTGCTAAGCTGACTGGCGTTTAAACGCCAGCAGCATCTTCCTCCAGGGTGTGCTATTTTTCTTCCTGTTTTTTCATTTTGTTTTTGCTTTTTTCATTGTTTTTGTGACTTCTTATGATCATCAACCTACAAAAAAGATAAAATAACAAAAGAAAATAATTAATTATAAAACATTGGGTTGCCTCCCAACAAGCGCTTCTTTATTGTCACTAGCTTGACAGAGGACTCTCATGGAGCCTCAGAAATGCTCAGAACCGTGTTGGAACTTCCCAACACCAAACTTAGAGTTTGAGTGTGGGGTTTCAACACCAAACTTAGAATTTGGTTGTGGCCTCCCAACACCAAACTTAGAGTTTGACTGTGGGGGCACTGTTTGGCTCTGTTTTGAGAGAAGCTCTTCATGCTTCCTCTCCATGATGACAGAGGGATATCCTTGGGCCTTAAACACCAAGGACTCTTCATTCACTTGAATGATCAGCTCTCCTCTATCAACATCAATCACAGCCTTTGCTGTGGCTAGGAAGGGTCTGCCAAGGATGATGGATTCATCCATGCATTTCCCAGTCTCTCGGACTATGAAATCAGTAGGAATGTAATGGTCTTCAACCTTGACCAGAACATCCTCTACAAGTCCATAGGCTTGTTTTCTTGAGTTGTCTGCCATCTCTAGTGAGATTTTTGCAGCTTGTACCTCATAGATCCCTAATTTCTCCATTACAGAGAGGGGCATGAGGTTTACACTTGATCCTAAGTCACACAAGGCCTTCTTGAAGGTCATGGTGCCTATGGTACAAAGTATAGAAAACTTCCCAGGGTCCTGCCTCTTTTGAGGCAATTGCTGCCTAGACAAGTTATCCAGTTCTTTGGTGAGCAAAGGGGGTTCATCCTCCCAAGTCTCATTTCCAAATAACTTGTCATTTAGCTTCATGATTGCTCCAAGGTATTTAGCAACTTGCTCTTCAGTGACATACTCATCCTCTTCAGAAGAAGAATACTCACCAGAGCTCATGAATGGCAGAAGTAAGTCCAATGGAATCTCTATGGTCTCATCTTGAGCCTCAGATTCCCAAGGTTCCTCATTGGGGAACTCATTGGAGGTCAGTGGGCGTCCATTGAGGTCTTCCTCAGTGGTGTTCACTGCCTCTTCTTCCTCCCAGAATTCGGCCATGTTGATGGCCTTGCACTCTTCTTTTGGGTTTTCTTCAGTATTGCTTGGGAGAGTGCTTGGAGGAAGTTCAGTAATTTTCTTGCTCAGCTGACCCACTTGTCCTTCCAAATTCCTAATGGAAGATCTAGTTTCAGTCATGAAACGTTGAGTGGTTTTGATTAGATCAGAGACCATGGTTGCCAAGTCAGAGGTATTCTGCTTAGAACTCTCTGTCTGTTGCTGAGAAGATGATGGAAAGGGCTTGCTATTGCTAAACCTGTTTCTTCCACCATTATTGTTATTGAAACCTTGTTGAGGTCTCTGTTGATCCTTCCATGAAAGATTTGGATGATTCCTCCATGAAGGATTGTAGGTGTTTCCATAGGGTTCTCCTATGTAATTCACCTCTTCTATTGAAGGGTTCTCAGGATCATAAGCTTCTTCCTCAGATGAAGCTTCCTTAGTACTGCTTGGTGCATTTTGCATCCCAGACAGACTTTGAGAAATCATATTGACTTGTTGAGTCAATATTTTATTCTGAGCCAATATGGCATTCAGAGTGTCAATCTCAAGAACTCCTTTCTTCTGACTAGTCCCATTGTTCACAGGATTTCTTTCAGAAGTGTACATGAATTGGTTATTTGCAACCATTTCAATCAGTTCTTGAGCTTCAGTAGGCGTCTTCTTCAGATGAAGAGATCCTCCAGAAGAGCTATCCAAAGACATCTTGGATAGTTCAGAGAGACCATCATAGAAAATACCTATGATGCTCCATTCAGAAAGCATGTCAGTGGGACACTTTCTGATCAATTGTTTGTATCTTTCCCAAGCTTCATAGAGGGATTCTCCTTCCTTCTGTCTGAAGGTTTGGACTTCCACTCTTAGCTTACTCAATTTTTGAGGTGGGAAGAACTTTGCCAATAAGGCATTGACTAGCTTTTCCCAAGAGTCCAGGCTTTCTTTAGGTTGAGAATCCAACCATGTTCTAGCTCTGTCTCTTACAGCAAAAGGGAATAGCATCAGTCTGTAGACCTCAGGGTCAACCCCATTAGTCTTGACTGTGTTACAGATTTGCAAGAACTCGGCTAAAAACTGATGAGGATCTTCCAATGGAAGTCCATGGAACTTGCAATTCTGTTGCATTAGAGAAACTAATTGAGGCTTAAGCTCAAAGTTGTTTGCTCCAATGGCAGGGATAGAGATGCTTCTCCCATAGAAGTCGGGAGTAGGTGCAGTAAAGTCACCCAGCACCTTCCTTGCATTGTTGGCATTGTTGTTGTTTTCGGCTGCCATTTGTTCTTCTTCCTTGAAGAGTTCGTTCAAGTGCTCTAAAGAGAGTTGTGCTTTGGCTTCTCTTAGCTTTCTCTTCAAGGTCCTTTCAGGTTCAGGATCAGCCTCAACAAGAATGCCTTCGTCTTTGCTCCTGCTCATAAGAAAGAGAAGAGAACAAGAAAGTGTGGAATCCTCTATGTCACAGTACAGAGATTCCTTTAGGTGTCAGAGGAAAAGAAGAGTAGAAGAAAGAAGTGGAAAATTTGAACTTAACAGAGAAAATGGAGTTCGAATTTTGCATTAAGGGATAGTGTTAGTCCATAAATAGAAGGATGTGAGAAGGAGGGAAGTTATTTTCGAAAATTAAGTGAAAAATTTAAAACATTTTTGAAAAACACTACTTAATTTTCGAAAATGAAAAAGGAAAAGAAATCAAGTGATTTTTGAAAAAGGTTTTGAAATTAGAAATCAGAAAGATTTGATTGAAAACTATTTTGGAAAAGATGTGGTTAAGAAGATATGATTGGTTTTAAAAAAAGATGTGATTGAGAAGATATGATTTGAAAAACATTTTAAAAAAAAGATTTGATTTGAAAGTTAAAAACTTGACTTAACAAGAAAAGATATGATTCAAACATTAAACCTTTCTCAACAGAAAAGGCAACATACTTGAAATGTTGAATCAAATCATTAATTGGTAGCAAGTATCTTTAAAAATGGAAAGAAATTGGTTTTGAAAAAGATTTGATTGAAAAATTGATTTGAAAAAGATTTGATTTGGAAGAGATTTTGAAAACTTAGAAAAAAATTGATTTGAAAACAAAATCTTCCCCCTTTAGCCATCCTGGCGTTAAACGCCCAGAATGGTATCCATTCTAGCGTTTAACGCCCAAAATGCTACCCTTTTGGGCGTTAAACGCCCAACCAGGTACCCTGGCTGGCGTTTAAACGCCAGTCTGTCCTTCTTCACTGGGCGTTTTGAACGCCCAGCTTTTTCTGTGCAATTCCTCTGCTGTATGTTCTGAATCTTCAATTCTCTGTATTATTGACTTGAAAAGACACAAATTAAAAATATTTTTGGATTTTTTTGATAATAGGAGAAATCAAAATGCAACTAGAATCAATTAACAATGCATGCAGGACACCAAACTTAGCAGTTTGCATACTACTGACACTAACAAAATGAAAATGCAAATGAGATACACAAAACACTCAAGTCAATAGAATTCAAAGATCAGATCAAGCAAATCATCAAGAACATCTTGAAGATCACTAAGACATATGAATGCATGCAATTGACACCAAACTTATGATGAGACTCTAGACTCAAACAAGAAATATTTTTGGATTTTATGATTTTGTAAAATTTTTTTTTTTGTGTTTTTCGAAAATTAAGTGGAGAAAAAGTATCAAAATTCTTAATGAGAATTCCAGGAATCAGTGCAATGCTAGTCTAAGACTCCGGTCCAGGAATTAGACATGGCTTCACAGCCAGCCAAGCTCTCAAAGAAAGCTTCGGTCCAAAACACTAGACATGGCCAGAGGCCAGCCAAGCTTTAGCAGATCACTGCTCCAAAAGCAAGATTGATAAGAAACCAACAAGCTCTTGTGATGATGAGTTGAAACCTCGGTCCAATGAAATTAGACATGGCTTCTCAGCCAGCCAGATTTCAACAAATCACCATGAAACTCTAGAATTCAACTTCAAGAATTTCGAAAAAATAAATACCTAATCTAAGCAACAAGATGAACCGTCAGTTGTCCAGCCTAAACAATCCCGGGCAATAACACCAAGAACTTGATGTTGTTGCCGGATCTTGGCACTGATGTTACCAAAAGCTTGCTCAAAACTTGAACAATCCCCGGCAACGGCGCCAAAAACTTGGTGCGCGAAATTGTGAACAATACTTTTTCACAACTCTCATAATCCCCGGTAATGGCTCCAAAAACGTGGTAGCTCAATACCATGGCATTACACAACTTCGCACAACTAACCAGCAAGTGCACTGGGTCGTCCAAGTAATAAACCTTACGTGAGTAAGGGTCGATCCCACGGAGATTGTTAGTATTGAAGCAAGCTATGGTCATCTTGTAAATCTTAGTCAGGCAAACTCAAATGTATATGGTGATGAACGAAAATAACATAAAAGTAAAGATAGAGATACTTATGTAATTCATTGGTAGGAACTTCAGATAAGCGTATGAAGATGCCTTCCCTTCCGTCTCTCTGCTTTCCTACTGCCTTCATCCAATTCTTCTTACTCCTTTCCATGGCAAGCTCGTGTAGGGTTTCACTGTTGTCAGCAGCTACCTCCCATCCTTGCAGTGAAAACTAATGCTCATACACTCTGTCATAGTGCGGCTAATCACCGGTTTGGTTCCCTCCCCTACCGGAATAGAATCACTCTTTTGCGTCTGTCACTAACGCCCAGTAGGTTACAGGTTTGAAGCACGTCACAGTCATTCAATCATTGAATCCTACTCAGAATACCACAGACAAGGTTTAGACCTTCCGGATTCTCTTGAATGCCGCCATCAGGTCCTGCCTATACCACGAAGACTCTGATCTCACGGAATGGTTGGCTCGTTTGTCAGGCGAGCACTCGGTTGTCAGGCGATCAACCATGCATCGTGCAATCAGGAATCCAAGAGATATTCACCAAGCCTCAAATGCTTGTAGAACAAGAGTGGTTGTCAGTCACTTTGTTCATGAGTGAGAATGGTGATGGGCGTCAATCATCACCTTCATCAAGTTGAAGAACAAGTGATATCTTGGAATAAGAACAAGCGGAATTGAATGGAAGAACAATAGTAATTGCATTAATACTCGAGGTACAGCAGAGCTCCACACCTTAATCTATGGTGTGTAGAAGCTCCACCGTTGAAAATACATAAGCATAAGGTCTAGGCATGGCCGAATGGCCAGCCTCCCAATGATCTAAGATAGCATAAAAATGAAGATAGCTACCAAAGTCCTCTTAAGATCTAAAGTGATCAAAAGATTTTTAATACAATAGTCAAAGGTCCTACTTATAGAAAACTAGTAGCCTAAGGTGTACAGAAATGAGTAAATGACATAAAAATCCTCTTCCGGGCCCACTTGGTGTGTGCTTGGGCTGAGCAATGAAGCAAATTTCGTGCAGAGACTCCTCTTGGAGTTAAACGCCAGCTTTAGTGCCAGTTTGGGCGTTTAACTCCCATTTGGGTGCCAGTTCCAGCGTTTAACGCTCGGATTTCTTGAGGTGACTTTGAACGCCGGTTTGGGCCATCAAATCTTGGGCAAAGTATGGACTATCATATATTGCTGGAAAGCCCAGGATGTCTACTTTCCAACGCCGTTGAGAGTGCGCCAATTGGGCTTCTGTAGCTCCAGAAAATCCACTTCGAGTGCAGGGAGGTCAGAATCCAACAGCATCTGCAGTCCTTTTTGGTCTCTGAATCAGATTTTTGCTCAGGTCCCTTAATTTCACCCAGAAAATACCTGAAATCACAGAAAAACACACAAACTCATAGTAAAGTCCAGAAAAGTGAATTTTAACTAAAAACTAATAAAAATATACTAAAAACTAACTATATCATACTAAAAACATACTAAAAATAATGCCAAAACGTATACAAATTATCCGCTCATCACCTGGTTAGAAACCTTATGACCAAGGACTATTCCTCCTGTCACCATGAAGTGACATTTTTCCCAGTTCAAAACCAGATTGGTCTCTTGACATCTCTTTAATACCAGGGCTAGGTGATGTAGGCAACTAGGAAAAGAATCTCCAAATACTGAAAAATCATCCATAAAAACTTCAATGAATTTCTCTTTCATGTCTGAGAAGATAGAAAGCATGCAGCGTTGGAATGTTGCAGGTGCATTATATAGCCCAAATGGCATGCGCCTATAAGCGAACACTCCATATGGGCATGTGAAGGAGGTTTTCTCTTGGTCTCTAGGATCAACCACTATTTGGTTATATCCTGAATAGCCATCGAGAAAACAATAAAATGCATGGCCTACAAGTCGTTCCAACATCTGGTCCATGAATGGAAGCGGGAAATGATCTTTTCGTGTAGCTTCATTGAGTTTTCTGTAGTCTATGCACATCCGCCATCCAGTGACGGTCCTTGTAGGAATTAATTCGTTCCTCTCATTCGGAACTACAGTTATTCCTCCCTTCTTTGGGACAACATGTACAGGGCTGACCCATGGGCTGTTTGAGATAGGGTATATCACCCTCCCTGCCATAACTTCATAACCTCTTTCTGCACCACCTCTTTCATAATTGGGTTCACCTTCCTTTGAGATTGAATGGATGGTTTGGCATCTTCTTCTAACAGTATCTTGTGCATGCATATGGCTGAGCTTATTCCTTTCAGGTCAGCAAGAGTCCATCCAATGGCATCCTTGTGCCTCCGCAGTACTTGGAGTAGTTCATCCTCTTGATCCTGGTTGAGGGATGAGCTTATGATTACTGGGTAACTTTCATTTTTCCCCAAATATGCATATTTGAGAGTAGGTGGCAGTGCTTTGAGCTCAAGATTTGGTGCCTCTGACTTTTGATTTTCCACCTTGGGTGCTTCTTGTGTATGAATTTCTGTTGCTGCAACCTCATCACTTGATTCATATTCCTCCCCTACTACCCTCTCTGGCTCTTCAGGTTCTTCTTCCTCAAAGTCCTCATGTATTTCTTCCTCAAGCGCATCTAACCTCATGCATTCCTCGAATTGCTCTGGTGGGTAACTCATGGCCTTGAATACGTTGAAAGTCATCTCTTCATTGTGTAATCTCAAGGTGCGGTCACCTTTTTAGACATCAATAACAGCTCCTGCAGTGGCCAAGAAGGGCCTCCCCAGGATAATGGAAGCCTTGGGTTCCTCTTGCATATCTAGGACCACAAAATCTGCTGGGAATATGAACTCTCCCACCTTTACCAACAAATCCTCTACTATGCTGTGAGGGAACTTGAATGATCGGTCTGCTAATTATAGGGCCATCTTTGTTGGTTTAGCCTCCTCGATCTTCATCTTCCTCATCATAGCTACTGACATCAAATTGTTGCTGGCTCCTAGGTCACAAAGAGCCTTCTCTACCGTGATCTCACCTATGACACAGGGGATCTGAAAACTCCCTGGATCCTTCAATTTCTGGGGTAATTTGTGCTGAATGATAGCATTGCATTCTTCGGTCAGTATCACAGTTTCATTGTTCTTCCAGCTTCTCTTCTTAGTCATGAGCTCCTTTAAGAACTTGGCATAGAGAGGCATTTGTTCTATTGCTTCAGCAAAGGGTATGTTGATTTGTAGCTTTTTGAAGATTTCTAAAAATCTCAAAAATTGGTAGTCATCCCCCTTTTTCTTCAATTGCTGAGGGTATGGAATTCTCGGGACATCCGGCTTCAGCTTCCCTTATTCTTTTTGACTTTTAGAAGTTGGGCTCTGATCTCCATCTTGCTTTTCTCCTTCGTCAATTGACTCTTCTTCTAGTTTCTTCTGGTCAAATCCCTTCAGTTCCTTCCCACTCCTTAGAGTGATAGCTTGACACTCCTCCTTTTTACTTCTGTTGTTGCCAGAAGTCCGATTGAATAGGTAACCAACTTGTGTTTCAAGCTTCTCAATGGCAGCATCTTGGTTCTGCATATTTGACTGCACTTCCTCTCGTAATGCTTTACTGTCTTGGATGTCTCTGCATATGCTCTCAAGCAGGGTTTCAATTTTAGAGATTTGGTCATTAAATAAGGAATGGGCTGTATTGTTGTTGGGGTTGTGACATCTCTGGTCTTGGCCTTGGTCTTGTTGATTACTCCACCCAAGGTTTGGGTGATTCCTCCATCCAGGGTTGTAGGTCTTGGAGTATGGATCATGGTTGTATCTAGGTGAATTCCCAATGTAGTTGGCTTGCTCCTGAGTGCCTTCTTCCTCTTCACTTGCTTCCTCTTGAGTTGAAGTGGTGATTACTGCCACTTGACTTCTCTCCATCTTCTTGGTGAGGTCAGCTAGCTGCTTGGTGATGAGCTTGTTTTGAGCAAGTAGAGCATCTACATTGTTCAGCTCCATTATTCCTCTAGTGTTCCCTCTTTCGGAAGCATAGAAGTAGTCATTCTCAGCTACAGTTTCAATGACATCTATGGCTTCCTCAATGGTCTTCTTCTTGTTCAAAGAACCTCTGGATGAATGGTCTACGGCCTTCTTAGATTCATATGACAGTCCTTCATAGAAGATGTGCAGCTGCACCCATTCATTGAACATATCAGATGGACATCTCCTTGTTAGGTCTTTAAACCTCTCCTATGCTTCATATAGAGTCTCACCATCTTGTTGCTTGAAAGTTTGGACCTCAGCTCTCAGCCGATTGACTCGTTGAGGGGGTAAAATCTTGCTAAGAATTTATTCATAACATCATCCAAGTTGTCAAGCTCTCCTTTGGAAAAGACTCCAACCACTTGGTTGCCTTGTCTCTGAGAGAGAATGGAAACAACAACAGTCTATAGGCGTCAGGTTGAACGCCATTGAACTTCACTGTGTCACATATTCTCAGGAAGGTGTTTAAGTGTTGGTTGGGGTCTTCTTGAACACCTCCTCCGAACGAGCAATTGTTCTGAACCAGGGTAATGAGCTGTAGCTTTAGTTCAAAGTTGTTGGCATGGATGGTTGGTTTTTGGATGCTACTTCCGCAGTTCCCTGGGTTTGGGTTAATGTAAGAGCCCAAGACTCTTCTATCTTTCCCACCAGGATTTGCTCTACCTCCTCCACCATGGTTGTGCACCTGTTCTTCACGATGGTCCTCCATGGTTGTTTCAAAGTATTCTTCCAAGTGTTCCTCTTCTTCTTCAGCACCCACTACACGTTTTTCTTTTGCCTCCCTTCTTAATCTTAAGAAAGTTCTCTCAGGTTCAGAATCAAAGGAAGTTGAAGCTCCGCTTCTTCTCCCTGTCATACAACCAACAGAGTACAAGCAAGAAAAGCAATGCAGAAAGTATCTTGTTAGAATTACTTGTTAGTTTCAGTGATGCAATATATCAAACAGTTAGTGGGTTAGTGAACTGAATTGTAAATAGCAAAGAAAAACTAAGAAACAGGGGAGGGGAAGAATTAAACTAAGACGGAAAGCAAATTAACCAAACAGAAAATTAAATCAAACAAAATACAAATGCTCAATCTAGTGATCCTCTAATGTAATCATTGTCGATGCACAATCAATCCCCGGCAACAGCGCCATAAACGTGATCGGGGTAAAACTTGTCTCTCAACAAATTCCCATTCGGCAAGTGTACCGAATTTGTCGTCAAGTAAAAACTCACAATAGAGTGAGGTCGAATCCCACAGGGATTGATTGATCAAGCAACTTTAATTAGAGGAATGATCTAGTTGAGCGAATCCATGAATAAAGTTGATAATTGCAGAAATTAAAATGGCAGGAAAGTAAATGACTGAAAGTAAATAGAAGAATTGTAAATGGGAATAGGGGAATTGCTCATAAAAGTAAATTGCAGAAAATAAAGAGAATGGGTAACATCAGAAATGGGGAGTTCATTGGGCTTAGGAGATGTTGCATTCTCCGGATCAATTTCATTTTCATCTCTTCCTCAATCAATGCACTCATTGATCTCCTTGGCAATCTTAAGTGATTGAATCACAATTTCTTGCAATTCAATCTCTCAAATCTTGATCAATAGCCAATTCCTTGGTCAATTGCTCATGAGAAGAGATGAAGTGTGGTCACTGATTATACCACATGCACTTCCCAAATCAAATGCTTAGAGGGTTATAGCCACATACCCATCCACACTCAATTTGGTCCAGCATGAGAAAGCATTTCTAGCTAATCTCTTCATTCCTCTTTCAAGGATCCGAAGAGATCCATGTTTGAATAGCTTCTTTTCCAAGAACACTATCCAATTAGATGAAGATCGAAAGCTCTCAAGTAAAATCAAAAGGAAAGATAGAAGAAGAATAAGAAAATTAGTATTGATCCATCAAATTACAACAGAGCTCCCTAACCCAATGAAAGGGGTTTAGTTGTTCATAGCTCTAGAAAGCAAAATCAAAGATGGAGAATACATCCTTAAGCTATAAGTGCAGAGAAAGTAAAAATACAGAGTAGTTCTCTCTCCTTAGCTCCTCCCCCAAAAAGCTCCTCTCTATTTCAAAACTACTCCTATATATACTACTCTTCTCAGCTTCTAGTTAGTTCTTAAAGTCTTGGGCCTCTGGATCTTTGAGCTTGAAGCAGTTCCTTTCTTCAATTGGGTTTGGCTTACTTGCAGAGAGAAAGTGTGAAGTGGGCAGAAACTTTAGCTCAAGACGTTAGGGGTGTTAACATTTAGTGAAAATATAAGTTCGAGAACGTTAGTGACACTTAACATTGTCACTAACGTTGCCATGCACCCCTTTGCCTCGCGTTAAAGCCCACGTTAACTGGGTTAACGTGGCTTTTAACGTTGCCTTGTTAGCCTTCGAGAACGTTAGTGACACTCAACATTGTCACTAACGTTTAAGTGTGCCCCTTCTTGCTTCACGTTAAAGCTCACGTTAACTACGTTAACGTGGCTTCTAACGTGGCTTTTGCCATCCTTCGAGAACGTTAGTGACACTTAACATTGTCACTAACGTTCAAGTGTGCCCCTAGGTCTCACGTTAGAGTCCATGTTAACTAGGTTAACGTGGCTTCTAACGTGGCCATTCTTAGCCATCCCAACGTTAGTGACAATGTTGAGTGTCACTAACGTTGGCTCATTCTTCATTCCTCATCGTTAGCTTCCACGTTAACCAAGTTAACGTGGAGGTTAACGTGGCTCTTGGGGGTTGTGTGGTTGCTCCAACGTTAGTGACAATGTTGAGTGTCACTAACGTTGTCGACAATTCTCCATCTCTTACGTTAGCTCCCACGTTAACCAAGCTAACGTGGGAGTTAACGTGGCTCTTTGCACCTTAGGCCAACGTTAGTGACAATGTTGAGTGTCACTAATGTTGGCTTCTCTTCCCCCTTTAACGTTAGAGGCCACGTTAACTAGGTTAACGTGGCTCTAACGTGGCCATTTGTGAGCAATTGCCAACGTTAGTGACAATGTTAAGTGTCACTAACGTTAGCTCAACTTCTCTTCTCCACGTTAGAGTTCATGTTAACTTGGTTAACGTGACTCTTTAACGTGGGCATTGATGGCTTTTGAGAGTGTTTTTGGCAATTACTTTTCTCCTTAACTTTGCAAGTTACCTCCCATTCATTGCTTCCTTTTGGTCCTGAAATCAAGCAATAGAGTGCATCAAAGTTCTAGTCCAAGTCATGGGTAATGCAATATACAATTTTGTCATTAAAATCATGCAAAATCCTCATGAAATAATGTAAAATGCACAATGTATGCTTGAATCAAGGTCTGAGTGAATATCTGCCCAAAACTAACTTATTTCCTAAGAAAATGCATGAAATTACCTAAAAACAGTAAAGAAAAGGTCAGTGAAACTGGCCAAAATTCCCTGGCATCAGTCTCGAATCAGAGCTAGAGGACATCTTTAAAGATGTTCAGCCTGATCTGGAGGAATCAGAGGGAATAGTAGAACCTTTGAAAATCCCTCAGGAAGAGGAGAAATCTCCTAAACCCGAGCTCAAACCATTACCACCATCCCTAAAATATGCATTCCTGGGAGAAGGTGATACCTTTCCTGTAATCATAAGCTCTACCTTAGAGCCACAGGAAGAGGAAGCACTAATTCAAGTGCTAAGGACACACAAGACAGCTCTTGGGTGGTCCATCAGTCATCTCAAGGGCATTAGCCCAGCCAGATGCATGCACAAGATCTTACTGGAGGGTGACGCCAAGCCAGTGGTTCAACCACAAAGGCGGCTGAATCCAGCCATGAAGGAGGTGGTGCAGAAAGAGGTCACTAAGTTACTAGAGGATGGGATTATTTATCCTATTTCTGATAGCCCCTGGGTAAGCCCTGTCCAAGTCGTCCCTAAGAAAGGTGGCATGACAGTGGTTCATAATGAAAAAAAATAAACTGGTTCCTACAAGAACAGTTACTGGGTGGCGTACGTGTATTGATTATAGAAGGCTCAATACAGCCACCAGAAAGGATCATTTTCCTTTACCATTCATAGACCAGATGCTAGAACGACTGGCAGGTCATGAATACTACTGCTTCCTGGATGGATATTCAGGTTATAATCAAATTGCAGTAGATCCAAAAGATCAAGAGAAAACGGCATTCACATGTCCATCTGGAGTATTTGCATACAGAAGGATGCCATTTGGCCTGTGCAATGCACCTGCAACCTTTCAGAGGTGCATGCTCTCAATTTTCTCTGATATGGTGGAAAAATTTCTGGAAGTCTTCATGGATGACTTTTCAGTATTTGGAGACTCATTCAGCTCCTGTCTTGACCATTTAGCACTTGTTCTAAAGAGATGCCAAGAAACTAACCTGGTTTTAAACTGGGAAAAATGTCACTTTATGGTGACTGAAGGAATTGTCCTTGGGCACAAAATCTCGAACAAGGGAATAGAGGTGGATCAAGCTAAGGTAGAGGTAATTGAAAAATTACCACGACCTGCCAATGTTAAGGCAATCAGAAGCTTTCTGGGGCATGTAAGATTCTATAGGAGGTTTATAAAGGATTTTTCAAAAATCGCCAAACCTCTGAGCAACCTGCTAGCTGCTGACACGCCATTTATCTTTGATAAAGAGTGTCTGCAGGCATTTGAGACTCTGAAAGCTAAATTGGTCACAGCACCAATCATCTCTGCACCAGACTGGACATTACCATTCGAATTAATGTCTGATGCCAGTGACCATGCCATTGGTGCAGTGTTGGGACAAAGGCATGACAAGCTTCTGCACGTTATTTACTATGCCAGCCATGTTCTAAATGACGCACAGAAGAATTACACAACCACAGAAAAAGAGCTACTTGCAGTGGTTTACGCCATTGACAAATTCAGATCCTATTTAGTAGGATCAAAAGTGATTGTGTACACTGATCATGCTGCTCTTAAATATCTACTCACAAAGCAGGATTCAAAACCCAGACTTATAAGATGGGTGTTGCTTCTGCAAGAGTTTGATATAGAAATAAGAGACAGAAAAGGGACAGAAAACCAAGTAGCAGATCACCTGTCCCGAATAGAACCAGTAGAAGGGGCGTCCCTCCCTCTCACTAAGATCTCTGAAACCTTTCCGGATGAGCAACTCTTTGCCATCCAGGAAGTGCCATGGTTTGCAGATATTGCAAACTACAAGGCAGTGAGATTCATACCCAAAGAGTATAGTAGGCTGCAATCAAAGAAATTGATCATAGATGCAAAGTACTATCTTTGGGATGAACCATATCTCTTCAAGAGATGTGCAGACGGAGTAATCCGTAGATGTGTGCCTAAGGAAGAAGCGCAGAAGATTCTATGGCACTGCCATGGATCATAGTATGGAGGACATTTTGGAAGTGAGCGAACAGTCACAAGAGTCCTCCAATGTGGCTTCTACTGGCCTACTCTCTATAAAGATTCCCGAGCGTTTGTACTTAATTATGACAGTTGCCAAAGATCTGGCAATCTGCCTCACAGTTATGCCATGCCTCAACAAGGGATCTTGGAGATTGAGTTGTTTGATGTATGGGGTATTGACTTTATGGGACCTTTCCCACCATCATACTCAAACACTTATATTCTGGTGGCAGTGGATTATATATCCAAATGGGTGGAGGCTATTGCAACACCCACTAATGACACTAAAACAGTGTTAAAATTCCTCCTGAAACACATCTTCAGCAGATTTGGTACCCCTAGAGTATTAATCAGTGATGGGGGCACTCATTTCTGCAATAAACAGCTTTACTCTGCTTTGGTTCGTTATGGAGTTAGCCACAGGGTAGCCACTCCATACCATCCACAGACTAATGGGCAAGCTGAAGTCTCAAATAGAGAACTCAAAAGAATCCTGGAACGAACTGTAATTAACCATAGAAGGGATTGGGCAAGGAGCTTGGATGATGCTCTGTGGGCATACAGAACAGCATTCAAGACCCCTATAGGGACCTCTTCATACCAGCTTGTGTATGGAAAGGCATGTCACTTGCCAGTGGAACTAGAACACAAGGCCTACTGGGCAACCAGATTCCTGAACCTTGATGCCAAGTTAGCTGGAGAAAAACGTTTGCTCCAATTAAATGAGCTAGAGGAATTTAGACTCAATGCTTTCGAGAATGCAAAAATATACAAAGAGAAAACGAAAAGATGGCATGATAAGAAATTGTCATCCAAAGTCTTTGAGCCGGGGCAGAAAGTTCTGCTATTTAATTCTAGGCTCAAATTATTCCTTGGGAAATTAAAATCCCGGTGGAGAGGTCCATATGTAATTACAAGTGTATCACCATATGGATACGTAGAGCTTCAGGATAATGAATCTAACAAAAAGTTCATTGTTAATGGACAGAGAGTTAAACATTATCTTGAAAGCAATTTTGAGCAAGAATGCTCAAAACTGAGACTTAATTAAAAGCTCAGTAATAGTCCAGCTAATGACATTAAAGAAGCACTTGCTGGGAGGCTACCCAGCCATTCACAAAATTTAATTTTATTTGTTTTTGCTAATTAATTAATTTTTACAGGTATATGTCAGAGTATCTTCAAAAGGTAAAATAGCAATTGATTGAATTCACAGAGTTACAGGGAAATTTGGAAAGCTTACTGGCATCAAAAAGCCAGTAAGAAACGTTTTGGGCATTGAACGCCCAAAAGAAGCACCCACTGGGTGTTCAACGCCAGTAAGGGTAGCCATCTGGGCGTTAAACGCCAGAAAGGAGCATCTTCTGGGCGTTGAACGCCAGAAAGAAGCACCTTCTGGGCGTTTAATGCCAGAACCACAGCATCCTGGGCGTTTAGAAAAACGCCCAGTGACAAAGGACTTCCTGGCGTTCAACGCCAGAAAGAAGCAGCAGCTGGGCGTTGAACGCCCAGGAGAAGCAACATTTGGGCATTAAACGCCCAAAACATGCAGCGTTTGGGCGTTTAACGCCAGGATGGTGAGGAGGAGGTAAAATTCGTTTTTCTTTACAAATTTTATAATTTTTTTATATTTCAATTCATGATTTCTTGCATAAACATGTTTCAAATTGTCATCCCTCAGATCAAAATTAGTTTTCTAAAAACCCTAATTTCTAAAAACTTTTTTTTAAATAATATGGCTTCATACATAAACATAAACTTTTTCTTTTCAAATCCAATCCAACTCTTTTTCCAATTTCTTTTCAAACTTCATTATCTTTTAAAATCTTTTTCAAATTATATATTTCAAATTTATTTTTAAATATCATTCATATCTTTTTAAATTATATCCTTTTCTTATCATGTTTATCTTTTATAAATCATATCTCTTATCTTATATCTTTTTCTTATTTTCGAATCCCACCCCCTCCCTTTATATTCCCTTTCGGCGTCCCTCTCCTCATCCTCCATTCCACACTTGCTCTCCTCCTATTCCTCTTCTCTCTTTTCTTTTGCTTGAGGACAAGCAAAGCTCTAAGTTTGGTGTGCTTATCCGTGATCACAAAAACATTCTCACTTTGATCATGGCCCCTAAAGGAAAACAACCCAACCCAAGAGGCAAGAAAGAGAATATTCCAAAGCCACTTTGGAATCAAGGGAAGTTCTTAACTAAAGAACATTCAGACCATTATTACAAAATAATGAGTCACAGATCAGTGATCCCGGAAGTCAAGTTTGATATGAAGGAAGATGAATATCCGGAGATCCAAGAACAAATTCGAAACAGGAACTGGGAAATCCTGGCTAATCCTGAAACGAAAGTGGGAAGGAACATGGTTCAGGAGTTTTATGCTAATCTATGGCAGACAGATAGGCAAAGAATAATTGGAGCTGCCCTCTATGACCATCGGACCTTAGTCAGAGGAAAGATTGTTCATACCCATCCTGACAAAATCAGGGAGATCTTTAAGCTTCCTCAACTAAAAGATGACCCAGACTCCTTTAATAGGAGAATGATGAGGGTAAATAAAGGTCTGGACAAGATTCTAGAGGATATATGCATCCCCGAAGCCAGGTGGACCACCAGCACGACTGGCATCCCAAATCAACTCAAAAGAGAAGATCTCAAACCAGTAGCCAGAGGCTGGCTGGATTTCATTGGGCGTTCCATATTGCCCACCAGCAACCGTTCTGAAGTTACTATTAAAAGAGCAGTGATGATTCACTGCATCATGTTGGGAAAAGAAGTAGAAGTCCATCAACTGATCTCATGTGAACTACACAAAATAGCAAACAGGAATTCCAAGGATGCCAGATTGGCCTATCCAAGCTTAATTTCTATGCTCTGCAGAGATGCCGGAGTGAAGATGGGAATAACAGAGTATATCTCAGTTGAAAGGCCAATCACTAGAATATCAATGGACAGACAACAGCTGCAGGATGATCCAATCAAGAGGAGAGCACAGGAAGTCCTCCCAGAACTTCCTCAATTTGAATATTGGGAACATATTGAAGCATCTATTTCCAAATTGCAAGAAGCTATGAACCAAATAAAGGAAGAACAGAATAATCAAAGTAGCATGCTTCGCAAACTGCTTAAGGAACAGGAAGAGCAAGGGCGTGATTTAAGGGAGCTGAAAACGCCAGAAATTGATCTTTGAAGGACTAAGCACCCCACAGATCAGAGGAACATCTACTTCTCAAAACACAGGTTGTTGAGTTCTCATTTTAGCTTTAACTCTGTGATAGTGTTATTATAGAAATTTACCTTAGGATACATATATAGTAGTAGTAGTAGTAGTAATTAGTATATCTATTCTGGTTCTATTTCCAATTAAGTTATAATTTATTCTTCTCATCATCATCAGGTATGAATAAAATAGTAGATAATTAGAATGAAGAAGTAATTTATTTTTCGAGTTCTTAATAATAAAAATTATAATTAATTATATGTGGTGGAAACACTTTTTGTTCTCTGAATGAATGATTGAACAGTGCATAATTTTTAACTTGAATTTTATGAATATTGGCTCCTGAAAGAATGAGGAACACGAAAAATATTATTGATAATCTGAAAAATTATGAATTTGATTCTTGAAGCAAGAAAAAGCAGTGAAAAAAAAATTTACAAGAAATCATTGGATCAAGAAAAGGGAATAAAAGCCAACAGCCCTTAAAACCAAAAGGCAAGGGTGAAAAGGATCCAAGGCTTTGAGCATCAGTGGATAGGAGGGCCTAAGGAAATGGTTCCAGGCCTAAGCGGCTAAATCAAGCTGTCCCTAACCATGTGCTTGTGGCATGCAGGTCCAAGTGAAAAACTTGAGACTGAGTGGTTAAAGTCATGATCCAAGGCAAAAAGAGTGTGCTTAAGAGCTCTGGACACCTCTAACTGGGGACTTTAGCAAAGATGAGTTACAATCTGAAAAGGTTCACCCAGTCATGTGTCTGTGGCATTTATGTATCCTGTGGTAATACTGGAAAACAAAGTGCTTAGGGCCACGGCTAAGACTCATAAAGTAACTGTGTTCAAGAATCAACATACTACACTAGGAGAATCAATAATACTATCTGAATCTGAGTTCCTATGGATGCCAATCATTCTGAATTTCAAAGGATAGAGGGAGATGCCAAAACTATTCAGAAACAAAAAGCTACAAGCCCCGCTCATCTAATAAGAATCTGAGCTTCATTTAAAACTCTAAGATATTATTACTTCTTAATTTCTTTTCATCCTATTTTATTTATCTAGTTGCTTGAGGACAAGCAACAGTTTAAGTTTGGTGTTGTGATGAGCGGATATTTTATACGCTTTTTGGGGGTAATTTCATGTAGATTTTAGTATGTTTTAATTAGTTTTTAGTAGAATATTATTAGTTTTTAGGCAAAAATCATATTTCTGGGCTTTACTATGAGTTTGTGTGTTTTTCTATGATTTCAGGTATTTTCTGGCTGAAATTGAGGGAGTTGAGCAAAAATCTGAGTTAGGCTGAAAAAGGACTGCTGATGCTGTTGGATCCTGACCTCCCTGTACTCGGAATGGATTTTTTGGAGATACAGGAGTCCAATTGGCGCGCTCTCAACGTCCTTGGAAAATAGACATCCAGGGCTTTCCAGCAATATATAATAGTCCATACTTTGCGCGAAGATAGACGACGTAACTTGGCGTTGAACGCCAAGTACATGCTGCTGTCTGGAGTTAAACGCCAGAAACACGTCATGATCCGGAGTTGAACGCCCAAAACACGTTATAACTTGGAGTTCAACTCCAAGAAAAGTCTCAGCTCGTGGGTAGCGTTAGTCTCAGCCCCAGCACACACCAAGTGGGCCCCAGAAGTGGATTTCTGCACCAATTATCGTAGTTTACTCATATTCTGTAAACCTAGGCTACTGGTTTACTATTTAAACAACTTTTAGAGACTTATCTTGCACCTTATGACATTTTCAGATCTGAATTTTATACACTTTGACGGCATGAGTCTCTAAACTCCATTGTTGGGGGTGAGGAGCTCTGCAGCGTCTCAATGAATTAATGCAATTGTTTCTATTTCATTCAAACGTGTGTGTGTTCCTATCTAAGATGTTCATTTGCACTTAATTATGAAGGAGGTGATGATGCGTAACACTCATCACCTTCCTCAATCCATGAACGTGTGCCTGACAAACACCTCCATTCTATATCAGATTGAATGAACATCTCTTAGCTTCCTTAATCAGAATCTTCATGGTATAAGCTAGAACTGATGGCGGCCATTCTTGAGGATCCGGAAAGTCTAAACCTTGTCTGTGGTATTCCGAGTAGGATTCAAGGATTGAATGGCTGTGAAGAGCTTCAAACTCGCGACTGCTGGGCATGATGACAAACGCAAAAGGATCAATGGATCCTATTCCAACATGATCGAGAACCGACAGTTGATTAGCCATGCTATGATAGAGCATCTGGACCGTTTTCACTGAGAGGATGGGAAGTAGCCACTGACAATGGTGACACCCTACATACAGCTTGCCATGGATGGAACTTTACAAACAATTGAGTTGACTATTACATTGCAGGAATTCAGAGGATAAAGCATCTCAAACACTCCAACAGATTCTCCATTAATAAAGTAACAATTTCTTATTCCAAATACTTTGACTTCTTACAATTAAATCCAATTAATCTTATTGACATCCTGACTAAGATTAATAAAATAAACATAGTCTGCTTCAAACCAATAATCTCCGTGGGATCGACCCTTACTCACGTAAGGTATTACTTGGACGACCCAGTGCACTTGTTGGTTAGTTGTACGGATCACAAACTCGTGCACCAGAACTCAACTACCCAAGAAAGATTAACCTGTCGTGGCTGTCTCTGTAGGAATCCCCAGTGTCTTTGTGTAAGTAGCGGCTCAACAAATTTGGCAATACGAGGCGGAAGGATAAGAAGGTGTTCGTTGTTGTAATTCCGAGCTGCCAGAATGGGGAACATCTGCTCAGAGTAGTGATTGGAAAATCGTGTAGTGTCCTTTGCTGGGAAGGCTTTCTCCTTTTCATTGACCTTTATAATCCTTTTATTCTTTTTGTTGAGGGCTTAACTACAGTTGAAGATGGCTCTGCCACTAATGCTCTTTTTGTTCCTCTCCTTGCTGTGAATTTGGGAGTAGCTTTCTCCTTGCCTTTCTTGGTGGCCATCCTGAAAGGGAACGAGTAAAGACATGAACATTTCAAGGATTATAGCAAGGAAAAGAAAGGGAAATGTGGTAATCAATGCACAAGAAGGAATAATGATGTTAACACATGGTCATGACTACATGTGAAAAATCAACAACGGAAATATAGCAAGTACATGTGATGACAGTTAAATGCAAGGTGTTTATTGGCATACCGGCAAGAGCATGAACAGCATAGATCAAGCATTCGATGTCCAAGTTAGATTACCAAGTCTACCAAACTAATAATATGTTTGTAATAACAATTATATAAAAATTAATAATATAGAAGAAGGATTTTATGAAAAGCAAGCATTTAGAGTAGTAGATTAAAAGAAATCCAAAAATAGTGGATAATGCCATATGGGTGTTTTCACAAACACATAGCATGCATGTTAAATAGGGTATGGAAAGTATTAAATTAAACATGCAAGTAACCCAATAAAAATAATATATAACTGTTAAACAAGTCCTAAACAATCCACAAGCATCATATAAAAATAATGACCTAAATAAATTTCCAACACCAATAGGAGGAAAAAGAAAGAAAAAGAAAACATGGATAGGGAAAGTAGAAGGAAAAGAAAAAGAAAACATGAAAATAAGAAGAAGAATGAAAAAGTAGGGAGGGAAGAAGAGAAGAAAAACCTTGATAATGGTGGTGAGAAAGAGGGAGTAGAAGGGAGGAAGAAGGGAGAAGGAAGAAGGGGAAAAGTAGTGTTGGGGTAAGAAAAGATAAGATAATCTGGCATATTTGAATAAGTTGGGCAGCGCAAGCGACGCGGATGCGTGGGTCACGCGGTCGCGCGGATAGCCCTTGAATGAGGTGACGCGGTTACGCGGACGTGTGGCATGATTTGCGCTAGAGGCGCGAGGGCAGCTTCACGCTTGCACAACTCTCTGTGTGAAACATGTTTTGCCAAATTTCAGGGTGACGCGGTTGTGTGGTTGACTCGATCGCGTGGATCGCCAAATTATGAAAACGGCACGGTCACGTGGGGAACGCGTCCGCGCGACAGGGCTTGTGTGGTTAGCACAGGTTCATCCCAGCTCCAGCGCAACTCACTGCCATACACCCTTTTACGTCGAGTTGCAGAGCCACGCGTTCGCGTGGTTGACGCGGACGCGTGGAGAGGCCATTTTACAAATGACGTGATTGCGTCATCCACGAGGTCGCGTGGGTCAAATGGTGCTAGGGGCATGCCTCCAGCCACACTCCTGCGTAACTCTTTGTTTCTTTTCTTCAATGTTGTGAAGGCACTATGACGCGAGCGCGTCAACGACGCTGGCGCGTCGCATGCGTTAATCCCCTTTTTTTTATATGCAATATACAATATTCGGATGAGATGCAAAATATAGGCATTAGTACTGAGAAGAGTTATTGACGAAGGAAATTAAGGAGAGGGGAAGGAACGATCATACTATGGTGGGTTGTCTCCCACCCAGCACTTTGCTTTAACGTCCTTAAGTTGGACGCTCCACTAGCTCAGTCTTCTGCTGTGGGCGGATCTTCCAAGAGAAAAATCTCTAGTTCCTGGTTTTTCGCCATCTTTTTGCCATGGAATAACTTCAAGCGATGTCTATTGACTTTAATAAGTTCAAGGCTTGAAGGATGGCTCAAGTGAAAGACTCCGTATGGTTCCGCCCTCTCTACTCGATAGGGACCGTCCCATCTGGATCTCAGCTTGCCTAGAATGAGCCGCATTCTGGAGTTATAAAAGAGGACTAAGTCCCTAGGTTGGAACTCTCTTCTCTTGATGTTCTTGTCATGCACAGCTTTCACCTTCTCTTTATACATCCTGGAGTTTTCATTAGCTTCTAAGTGAAGGTTCTCTAATTCTTGCAGTTGTAACTTCCGTTCAGCTCCGGCTCTCTCATAGTCCATGTTGCATTCCTTTACCGCCCAAAAGGCTTTGTGTTATAACTCAACTGGGAGATGACAGGCCTTTCCATAAACTAATCGGAAAGGACTCATCCCAATCGGTGTCTTGTATGCTGTCCGATATGCCCAAAGCGCATCTTGGAGCCTGGTGCTCCAGTCCTTTCTATGAGGCTTGACTATCTTTTGCAGTATGCACTTTATCTCTCTGTTAGACACCTCTACTTGTCCATTAGTCTGAGGGTGATAGGCTGTTGATACTTTATGAATTATCCCATGCCTCTTTAGTAAACCTGTTAGTCTCCTGTTACAAAAGTGAGTGCCTTGATCGCTCACGATTGCTCGTGGTGATCCAAAGTGACAAATAATATGATTTCTAACAAAGGGAACAACGGTGTTAGCATCATCAGTACGGATAGGAATTGCTTCCACCCATTTAGAAACATAATCTACAGCTAACAGTATATAAAGGTGGCCATTAGAATTTGGAAATGGACCCATGAAGTCAATTCCCCAAACATAAAAAATTTCACAAAAAAGCATAATTTGTTAAGGCATTTCATCCCTCTGGGATATATTACTAAATCTTTGGCACGGTGGTCAGTAGCATCTTTAAAAAGAGTAGGCCACCATAATCCACAGTCTAAAGCTTTTCTAGTAGTTCGTTGAGGGCCAAAATGTCCTCTACTCTCAGGTGAGTGGCAGGCCTCTAAAATAGACTAGAATTCTGATTGAGGTACACACCGTCTAATTACCTGGTCAGCACCACACCTCCATAGATATGGATCATCCCATACATAGTATTTGGACTCGCTTTTCAGCTTGTCTCTCTGATGCTTAGTGAAATCGGGAGGAAAAGTGTGGCTAACTAGATAATTAGCTATAGGTGCATACCAAGGAACTACATCAGATACTGCCTGTAAGCTATCAAATGGGAAATTATCATTGATAGGATAGGAGTTATCTTTAATGTGCTCAAGGCGACTCAAGTGGTCAGCCACTAAATTTTGGTTACCACTCCTATCTTTAATTTTCAGATCAAATTCTTGCAGCAGTAGCATCCAACGTATTAGCCTTGGTTTAGACTCCTTTTTAGCTAATAAATATTTTAGAGCTGCATGGTCTGAGTACACTACTACCTTAATACCAAGTAAATAGGCTCAGAATTTATCCAGAGCAAAAACAATAGCTAGAAGCTCTTTTTCGGTAGTAGTGTAATTAGATTGAGCAGCATCTAAAGTCTTAGATGCATAAACAATTACAAAAGGATCGTTACCTTCATGTTGATCTAGTGCTGCTCCTACTGCATGATTGGAGGCATCACACATGATTTCAAATAGTTGGCTCAAGTCTGGTCCCCTCACAATCGGAGCTTGAGTTAGGACGGTCTTTAGCTTATCAAACGCTTGTTTACAATCCTCATTGAACTCGAACTCAATGTCTTTCTGCAGTAGTCTAGATAAGGGTAGTGCGGCCTTACTAAAGTCCTTAATGAATCTCTTGTAAAAACCTGCGTGGCCAAGGAACGAACAGACTTCCCTCACAGAGGAGGGGTAAGGTAAACTAGAAATAACATCCACCTTTGCTGGATCTACAAAGATACCAGTATCAGAAACAACATGTCCTAGAATAATGCCTTGTTTCACCATAAAATGACACTTTTGAAAATTTAAAACAAGGTTTGAACTAACACACCTGTCCAATACACTAGATAAACTATCCAAGTAAAGGCAAAATGAATCACCATATACGCTAAAGTCATCCATAAAAACATCCATACAGGTCTCAATGAGATCAGAGAAAAGATCATCATACACTTTTGGAAAGTAGCTGGGGCATTGTATAAGCCCAAGGGCATTCTTTTATAAGCATAAGTCCCAAAAGGACATGTAAAACTTGTCTTTTCTTGATCTTCAGGAGCTATATGGATTTGAAAATAACCCGTATAACCATCTAGAAAGTAGTAATGAGATTTACATGACAGGTGATTAAGCATCTGATCAATGAATGGCAAGGGATAACGATCGTTGCGAGTGGCTTGGTTGAGACGCCTGTAGTCAATGTAAACTCTCCATGCGTTCTGCACTCTGGTTGTCAGAAGTTCTCCTTGCTCATTCCTTATTGTTGTGACTCCAGACTTTTTGGGCACCACTTGTACTGGACTGACCCATTCGCTATATGAAATAGGGTAAATAATATCTGCTTCAAGTAGTCTGGTTACTTCCTTCTTGACAACTTCTAAGATGGTGGGATTCAATCTTCTTTGAGGTTGACGAACAGGCTTTGCTCCTTCCTCTAAGAATATTCTATGTTCACAAACTTGAGGGCTGATGACTACTATATCCGCCAAGATCCATCCAATTACTTTCTTATGCGTCCTCAATACACTAAGCAGTTGTTCTTCTTGTTGGGAAGTGAGCTCCCTTGCAATGATGACTGGAAACTTCTGCTTGTCCTCAAGGTATGCATACTTGAGGTGTGGGGGAAGGGGCTTTAATTCCATTTTTCGCTCATGGTTTGGTTCTGGATTATCTGGGGCTGGTTAAAATGGTAATGAATCTTCAGTATGTTCAGAGGTTGTCCCCACACTTGGATCGTGCTCCATGTGGTTCTCTTCCATCTCTTCTTGGTGAGTTGCAGCTATAATTTCATCAATGATGTCACATTGGAATATGGAGTGATCTTCTGGGGGTGCTTCATAGCTTCATCCAGATCGAAGCTTACTGTTCTGCCATCTACCTCAAAGGAATAGGTTCCCGAAAAGGCATCCAGCTTGAATTTCGAAGTCTTCAAAAACGGTCTTCCAAGAAGGATTAACGAAGGCCTTCCTTAGTCATTTTGGGGCATCTCCAAGATATAGAAGTCAATGGGAAACCTGAGCCCCTTAATGCTCACTAACACAAAACGAGTTGCCGTCCTTTTTAAGAGAGGGAGCCTTAAAGCATTATATATAGACAAGGGCATAATACTCACGCACGCTCCTAAATCATAGATACAGTTAGAAAATATCACTCCTCCAATGGTACAGTTAACCATGCATGGGGCTGGGTCACTACATTTTTCAGGTATATTTCCTATTAAAGCAGATATAGAACTACCTAAAGGAATAGTTTCTAATTCATTAATTTTATCTTTATGTATGCATAATTTTTTTAGAAACTTTGCGTATTTAGGTACTTGCTGAATAACATCAAAAAGGGGAACAATTACCTCAACCTTTTTGAAGATCTCTACCATTTTGGGATCGAGTTCCATCTGCTTTCTGGGCTTCTTAGCAACGTGTGGAAATGGAATAGGAGTGGTGTCTTTTACAGCTTCAGCTTGCTGGGGTTCTGCCTTCCTTGGTTGGGCTGCTTCTGCTTCAGTGATGTACGAAATTTTAATCCCAATATCAAAATCAAGATTTCTTATGATTTCGTACACTAACCAGCAAGTGCACTGGGTCGTCCAAGTAATACCTTACGTGAGTAAGGGTCGATCCCACAGAGATTATTGGTTTGAAGCAAGCTATGTTGAATTATTAGAAAAATAAAAGAGCATGAAATAATTACTTGTTGTACAATAATGGAGAATATGTTGGGATTTTGGAGATGCTTTGTCTTCTGAATTCCTGTATTGTAATATTCAACTCAATACCATAATGCAAAGTTCCTTCCATGGTAAGCTCTATGTAGGGTGTCACCGTTGTCAATGGCTACTTCCCATCCTCTTAGTGAAAATGGTCCAAATGCTCTGTCACAGCATGGCTAATCAGCTGTTGGTTCTCGATCATGTCGGAATAGAATCCATTGATTCTTTTACGTTTGTCATCACGCCCAACACTCGCGAGTTTGAAGCTCGTCACAGCCATCCAATCCCAGAATCCTACTCGGAATACCACAGACAAGGTTTAGACTTTCCGGATTCTCATGAATGCTGCCATCAATCTGGCTTATACCACGAAGATTCTGATTAAGGAATCTAAGAGATATTCATTCAATCTGATGTAGAATGGAGGTGGTTGTCAGACACATGTTCATGGGTTGAGGAAGGTGATGAGTGTCACGGATCATCACCTTCTCCATAATTAAGCGCGAATGAACATCTTAGATAGGAACACGCATATTTGAATGGAAAAATATAAGTGATTGCATTAATTCATCGAGACGCTGCAGAGCTCCTCACCCCCAACAATGGAGTTTAGAGACTCATGCCGTCAAAGAGTATAAATTTCAGATCTAAAAATGTCATGAGGTACAAAATAAGTCTCTAAAAGTTGTTTAAATACTAAACTAGTAACCTCGGTTTACAGAATATGAGTAAACTAAGATAATTGGTGCAGAAATCCACTTCTGGGGCCCACTTGGTGTGTGCTGGGGCTGAGACTTAAGCTTCTCACGTGCTTGGGCTGTTTTTGGAGTTGAACGCCAGGTTGTAACATGTTTTTGGCGTTGAACTCCAACTTGTAACCTGTTTCTGGCGCTGGACGCCAGACTGCAACATGGAACTGGTGTTGAACGCCAGTTTACGTCATCTATCTTCATGCAAAGTATGAACTATTATATATTGTTGGAAAGCCCTGAATGTCTACCTTCCAACCCAATTGAGAGCGCGCCAATTGGACTCCTGTAGATCCAAAAAATCCATTCTGAGTGCAGGGAGGTCAGAATCCAACAATATCAGCAGTCCTTTTTCAGCCTAAATAAGATTTTTGCTCAGCTCCCTCTATTTCAGCCAGAAAATACCTGAAATCATAGAAAAATACATAAACTCATTGTAAAGTCCAGAAATGTGATTTTTGTTTAAAAACTAATAAAATTCTATTAAAAACTAATTAAAACATACTAAAATCTATATGAAATTACCCCCAAAAAGCGTATAAAATATCCGCTCATCACAACACCAAACTTAAACTGTTGCTTGTCCTCAAGCAACTAGATAAATAAAAGAGGATAAAAAGAAATTAAGAAGCAATAATATCTCAGAGTTTTAAGTGAAGCTCAGATTCTAATTAGATGAGCGGGGCTAGTAGCTTTTTGCTTCCAAACAGTTTTGGCATCTCACTTTATCCTTTGAAATTCAGAATGATTGGCATCCATAGGAACTCAGAATTCAGATAGTATTATTGATTCTCCTAGTTTAGTATGCTGATTCTTGAACACAGCTACTTTATGAGTCTTAGTCGTAGCCCTAAGCACTTTGTTTTCCAGTATTACCACCGGTTACATAAATGCCACAGACACATAACTGGGTGAACCTTTTCGGATTGTGACTTAGCTTTGCTCAAGTCCCCAATTAGAGGTGTCCAGAGTTCTTAAGCACACTCTTTTGCTTTGGATCACGACTTTAACCACTCAGTCTCAAGCTTTTCACTTGGACCTGCATGCCACAAGCACATGGTTAGGGACAACTTGATTTAGCCGCTTAGGCCTGGATTTATTTCCTTGGGCCATCCTATCCATTGATGCTCAAAGCCTTGGATCCTTTTCACCCTTGCCTTTTGGTTTAAAGGGCTATTGGCTTTTTCTATCTCTTTTGCTTTTTTTTTTTCGCAAATTACTGACTTTTCATTTTTTTCGCAAGCTTGTTTTTCACTGCTTTTTCTTGCTTCAAGAATCAATTTCATGATTTTTTAGATCATCAATAACATTTCTCTTGTTCATCATTCTTCAGGAGCAAACAATTTTAACATTCATAAAATTCAATATAAAAAATATGCACTGTTCAGGCATTCATTCAGAAGACAAAAAGTATTGCCACCACATATAAATAATTAGAATTTTTCTTATTAAGAACTCGAAAAAATATTGCCTCTTTATTCTAAAAATCTACTATTTTATTCATGTTTGATGATGATGAGAAAAATAAATTATAGCTTAATTAGAGATAAAATCAAAATAGAGATACTAATTACTACTACTAATATATAACTTCTAAGGTAAATTCATAATAAGAACAGTTATCACAGAGTTAAGGCAAAGATAAGGACTCAACAACCTTTATTTTGGGAAGTGGGTGTTCCTCTAGTTTGTGGGATGCTTGATCCTTCAAGAGATAATTTCTGACGCTTCAGTTCCTTCAAGTCACATCCTTGCTCTTCTTGTTCCCTTAGGTGCCATGATCTTGATGAGTTTTAGCTCAGTGATCATGGCAAATCACACCAAACTTAGAGGTTTGCTTGTCCTCAAGCAAAAGAGAGGATAGGAGAGGAATAGAGGGAGAGGCAATTTCGAAATTCAAAAGATATGATGAGTTGAAAAAGATTTGAAAAAGAGTTGGATTGGAAAAAGATTTGTGTATATGGATTAAGATACATTTGATATTTTTGAAAAAGGGATTTTAGAAATTAGGATAAAAAATCTTTTTGGAATTGAAGGATGAGAGTTTGTAACATGTTTATGCAAGAAATCATGAATTGAAACGAAAAAAATTAAAAAATTGAAGTAAAAATGAATTTACCTCCTCCCCACCATTCTGGAGTTAAACGCCCAAACGCTGCATGATTTAGGCATTAAACGCCCATGTGTAGCTTCTCCTGGGCGTTCAACGCCCAGCTGTTGCTTTTTTCTGGCGTTGAACGCCAGGAAGTCCTTTATCACTGGGCATTTTTTTGAACGCCCAGGACGCTGCAAATCTGCCGTTGAACGCCCAGAAGGTGCTTCTTTCTGGCGTTCAACGCCCAGAAGATGCTCCTT
The DNA here is from genome assembly GCF_003086295.3 of Arachis hypogaea. Lineage (NCBI taxonomy): Eukaryota > Viridiplantae > Streptophyta > Magnoliopsida > Fabales > Fabaceae > Arachis > Arachis hypogaea. The sequence goes on from NC_092040.1 coordinate 21,098,918, forward strand.
TCTGGCGTTTAACGCCCATATGGCTATCCTTACTGGCGTTGAACGCCCAGTAGGTGCTTCTTTTGGGCGTTCAACGCCCAAAATATTTCTTACTGGCTTTTTCACGCCAGTGAGCTTCCAAATTCCCTTGCAACTCTGTGAATTCAAGTAATCGCTATTTTACCTTGAAGATACTTGACTTATGCCTATAAAAATCAATTAATTAACAAATAAACTTTGTAAATGGCTGGGTTGCCTCCCAGCAAGCGCTTCTTTATTGCCTTTAGCTGGACTATTACTGAGCTTTAATCAAGTCTCAGTTTTGAGCATTCTTGCTCAAAATTGCTTTCAAGATAATGTTTAACTCTTTATTCATTAACAATGAACTTTTTGTTAGAATCATTATCCTGAAGCTCTACGTATCCATATGGTGACACACTTGTAATCACATATGGACCTCTCCACTGGGATTTCAATTTCCCGGGGAATAATGTGAGCCTAGAATTAAATAGCAGAACTTTCTGCCCTGGCTCAAAGACTCTGGACGACTGTTTCTTATCATGCCATCTTTTTTATTTCTCTTTGTAAATTTTTGCATTCTCAAAAGCATTGAGTCTAAATTCCTCTAGCTCATTTAACTCGAGCAATCATTTTCTCCAGCTAACTTGGCATCAAGGTTTAGGAATCTGGTTGTCCAGTAGGCCTTATATTCCAGCTCTACTGGCAAGTGACATGCCTTTCCATACACAAGTTGGTATAGAGAGGTCCCTATAGGGGTCTTGAATGCTGTTCTGTATGCCCACAGAGCATCATCCAGGCTTCTTGCCCAATCCCTTCTACGGTTAATTACAGTCCGTTCCAGGATTCTTTTAAGTTCTCTATTAGAGACTTCAGCTTGCCCATTTGTCTGTGGATGATATGGAGTGGCTACCCTGTGGCTAACTCCATAACGAACCAATGCGGAGTATAGCTGTTTATTGCAGAAATGAGTGCCCCTATCACTGATTAATACTCTAGGGGTACCAAATCTACTGAAGATGTGTTTCTGGAGGAATTTTAACACTGTCTTAGTGTCGTTAGTGGGTGTTGCAATAGCTTCCACCCATTTGGATACATAATCCACTGGCACCAGAATATAAGTGTTTGAGTGTGATGGTGGGAAAGGCCCCATGAAGTCAATACCCCATACATCAAACAACTCAATCTCCAAGATCCCTTGTTGAGGCATGGCATAACTGTGAGGCAGATTACCAGATCTTTGGCAACTGTCACAATTAAGTACAAACACTCAGGAATCTTTATAGAAAGTAGCCCAGTAGAAGCCACATTGGAGGATTCTTGTGGCTGTTCGCTCACTTCCAAAATGTCCTCCATATTGTGATCCATGGCAATGCCATAGGATCTTTTGTGCTTCTTCTTTAGGCACACATCTACGGATTACTCCGTCTGTACATCTCTTGAAGAGATACGGCTCATCCCAAAGATAATACTTTGCATCCATGATTAGCTTCTTTGATTGCTACCTACTGTATTCTTTGGGTATGAATCTCATTGCCTTGTAGTTTGCAATGTCTGCAAACCATGGCACTTCCTGGATGGCAAAGAGTTGCTCATCCGGAAAGTTTTCAGAGATCTCAGTAAGAGGGAGGGACGCCCCTTCTACTGGTTCTATGCGGGATAGGTGATCTGCTACTTGATTTTCTGTCCCTTTTCTGTCTCTTATTTCTATATCAAACTCTTGCAAAAGCAACACCCATCTTATGAGTCTGGGTTTTGAATCCTGCTTTGTGAGTAGATATTTAAGAACAGTATGGTCAGTGTACACAATCTCTTTTGATCCTACTAAATAGGATCTAAATTTGTCAATGGCGTAAACCACTGCAAGTAGCTCTTTTTCTGTGGTTGTTGATGAGCGGATATTTTATACGCTTTTTGGGGGTAATTTCATGTAGATTTTAGTATGTTTAATTAGTTTTTAGTAGAATATTATTAGTTTTTAGGCAAAAATCATATTTCTGGACTTTACTATGAGTTTGTGTGTTTTTCTGTGATTTCAGGTAATTTCTGGCTGAAATTGAGGGAGCTGAGCAAAAATCTGAGTTAGGCTGAAAAAGGACTGCTAATGCTGTTGGATCCTGACCTTCCTGCACTCGGAATGGATTTTTTGGAGCTACAGGAGTCCAATTGGCGCGCTCTCAACGGCGTTTGAAAGTAGACATCCAGGGCTTTCCATAAATATATAATAGTCCATACTTTGCGCGAAGATAGACGACGTAACTTGGCATTGAACGCCAAGTACATGCTGCTGTCTGGAGTTAAACGCCAGAAAAACATCATGATCCGGAGTTGAACGCCCAAAACACGTTATAACTTGGAGTTCAACTCCAAGAAAAGCCTCAGCTCGTGGATAGCTTTAGTTTCAGCCCCAGCACACACCAAGTGGGCCCCAGAAGTAGATTTCTGCACCAATTATCTTAATTTACTCATATTCTGTAAACCTAGGTTACTAGTTTACTATTTAAACAACATTTAGAGACTTATCTTGTACCTCATGACATTTTCAGATCTGAATTTTATACACTTTGACGGCATGAGTCTCTAAACTCCATTGTTGGGGGTGAGGAGCTCTGCAGTGTCTCGATGAATTAATGCAATTGTTTCTATTTCTCCATTCAAACGTGTGTATTCCTATCTAAGATGTTCATTCGCGCTTAATCATGAAGAAGGTGATGATCCATGACACTCATCATCTTCCTCAATCCATGAACGTGTGCCTGACAACCACCCCTGTTCTACATCAGATTGAATGAGCTTCTCTTAGATTCTTTAATCAGAATCTTTGTGGCATAAGCTAGATTGTTGGCGGCATTCATGAGAATCCGGAAAGTCTAAACCTTGTCCGTGGTATTCCGAGTAGGATTCCGGGATTGAATGACTGTGATGAGCTTCAAACTCCTGAAGGTTGGGCGTTAGTGACAGACGCAAAAGAATCATTGGATTCTATTCCAACCTGATTGAGGACCGACAGATGATTAGCCGTGCTGTGACAGAGCATTTGGACCATTTTCACTGAGAGGATGGGAAGTAGCCATTGACAACGGTGACACCCTACATACAGCTTGCCATGGAGGGAACTTTGCACTTTTCCATGGATGGAATATTACATTACAGGAATAAATCAGACAAAGCATCTCCAAAACTCCAACATATTCTTCATCACTGCATAACAAGTATTTATTTTATGCCCTTTTCCCTTTCTTCACTGAACTTGAAAAACACTGTTGTTGGCATCCTGACTAAGAATAATAAGATAAACATAGCTTGCTTCAAACCAACAATCTCCGTGGGATTCGACCCTTACTCACGTAAGGTATTACTTGGACGACCCAGTGCACTTGCTGGTTAGTTGTGCGGATTGCAAAAAGTGTTATTGCAATTTCGTGCACCATGTTTTTACGGCCGTTGCCGGGGATTGTTCGAGTTTGAACAACTAAAGGTTTATTTTATTTCTTAGATTAGGAATAATTTATTTTTATTGTTATAGAGTCATTAAATCCTGATAGGATAGTTTCTTTTCAAAAATTTATTTTCAAAAATATTATTTTTCTTAATTAATTGTTATTTTTTTCGTGAGTTTAGTGTCTTGTTCTAAGTTTGGTGTTAATTTCATATTTTATATTTTTCTTTAAATTTTCGAAATTGTGTTCTTTGTTCTTCATTGATCTTCAAGTTGTTCTTGTTTATTTTGCTTGTTTGATCTTGAGTTTTTCTTGTTTTGTGTATTTTCTTGTTTTTCTTGTGCTTTTTCAAAACATTAACTTTCAAAAAAGTTATACTTTTATCCATAAATATAATACATCTTTAAAACCAACACTGAAGTTACTGCCCAATTGGCTGGAGCATTAGGAGTTGTTCTTAATAATTGGGTATCTTCTTTAAAATCTTTTTCAAAAATAATTTTTCTTGATTGAATCTTGTGCCAAACTCTAAGTTTGGTGTTTCCTTGTTAAGTTTTCTTTAATTTTCGAGAATCTGTCTTGGTTTTCTAAAAATTTTAAGTTTGGTGTTCTTTCTTTTGTTCTTGTGAATCTTCAAGGTGTTCTTGAGTCTTTCTTGTGTTTTGGATCTTAAAATTTTTAAGTTTGGCGTTCCTTGGTATTTTCCCTCCAAAAATTTTTGAAAATAAGGAGCATTAGATCTAAAAATTTTAAGTCTTGTGTCTTTTGTATGTTTTTCTCTTTCATCATAAAATTCAAAATTCAAAAAAAAATCTTTTCTAACTAATTTTGAACTACATTTTCGAAAATTTTATATAAAAATTCAGATTTCAATTTCAAAATATTTTCAATTTCTTTTATTTATTTCGTTTTTATTTTATTTTATAAAATAAATTTTTATAAAATAAATAATATCAACATACATATCATCTCCTTTATTCCATCATGGAACTAAGTGGGAATGAACAGTCCAGGAAGACTCTGGGGTCATATGCTAACCCCACTACTGCTTTATATGGGAGTAGTATCTGTATACCCTCCATTGGAGTTAGTAGGTTTGAGTTGAATCCTCAGCTCATTACAATGATGCAGCAAAACTGCCAGTATTCTGGTCTTCCACATGAAGAACCTACAGATTTTCTGGCACAATTTTTACAAATTATTGACACAGTGCATGATAAGGAAGTAGATTAGGATGTCTACAGATTATTACTGTTTCAATTTGCTGTAAAAGATCAAGCTAAGAGGTGGTTAAATAACTAGCCTAAGAACAGCATAAAAACATGGAAACAGCTGTCAGAAAAATTCCTGAATCACTATTTCCCTCCAAAACGGATGACACAGCTAAGGCTAAGCATCCAAGGCTTCAAACAAGGAGATAATGAATCCCTTTATGATGCCTGGGAGAGATACAGAGAGATGCTAAGAAAATTCCCCTCTGAGATGTTTTCAGAGTGGGTGCAATTAGACATCATCTACTATGGGCTTACAGAAAAAAGCTCAGATTTCTCTAGATCACTCAGCCAGTGGATCTATACAAATGAGAAAAACAATTGAAGAAGCTCAAGAGCTTATTGATACAGTTGCCAGAAATCAACATATGTACCTAAGCAGTGAATCCTCCATGAAAGAAGAAGCTAAAACAGTAAATGCTGAACTCAGTCCTGTGGATCAGGCTAATGAATTCAATCAGCAATTAGACTTTCTAACCCAGCAGCTAGCCGAATACAAGGAAATACTACAGGAAACAAGAATGGCTAACAGGAATATGAAAGTACAGTTAAAGCAAACAGAAAGGCAACTGTCAAAACAAATAGCAGAAGAATGCTAAGCAGTTCAATTAAGAAGTGGGAAAACATTAAATACCTCACTTCAAAGCAGCAGGAAGCCAAGAAATGAACAAATGGCTACTCAAAATCCCTCTGTGGACAATCAGAGTCCAGAGAGGAACAAGGCTGGCGCTGAACGCCTAGACCATGCTCATTTCTGGCGTTCAACGCCACAAACAAGCATGAATTCGACGTTGAACGCCCAAGGGAAGCATAGTTCTGGCGTTCAGACGCCAGTAACAGATAAGGAGTTGGCGTATAACGCCACTCCAGCTTCCACCCCTGGCATTCAAACGTCAGTGGGAGATCAGTCACATACAAGTGCTGATAACAACCCTTCTAAAAAGGCTTCCCAACCCACCTCTATAGGTAATAAACCTGCAGCAACTAAGGTTGAGGAATACAAAGCCAAAATGCCTTATCCTCAAAAACTCCGCCAAGCAGAACAGGATAAGCAATTTGCCCGCTTTGCAGAATATCTCAGGACTCTTGAAATAAAGATTCTGTTTGCAGAAGCACTTGAGCAAATACCCTCTTATGCTAAGTTCATGAAAGAGATCTTAGGTCATAAGAAGGATTGGAGGGAGACTGAAAAAGTTTACCTCACTGAAGAATGCAGTGCAGTCATTCTGAAAAGCTTACCTGAGAAGCTTAAAGATCCCGGGAGCTTTATGATACCATGCACATTAGAGGGTACTTGTACCAAGCAAGCTTTATGTGATCTTGGGGCAAGTATCAACCTAATACCTGCATCTACTATCAGAAAGCTTGGTTTGACTGAAGAAATTAAACCAACCAGGATATGTCTTCAACTTGCTGATGGCTCCATTAAATACCCATCAGGTGTGATTGAAGACATGATTGTCAAGGTTGGGCCATTTGCCTTTCCTACTGACTTTGTGGTGCTAGAAATGGAGGAGCACAAGAGTGCAACTCTCATTTTAGGAAGACCTTTCCTAGCAACTGGCCGAACCCTCATTGACGTCCAAAAAGGGGAAGTAACCTTGAGAGTCAATGAGGAGGAGTTCAAGTTGAATGTTGTCAAAGCCATGCAATATCCAGACACCCCAAATGACTGCATGAGTGTTGATATTATTGACTCTCTGGTAAGAGAGGTCAATATGGCTGAGAGTCTCGAATCAGAGCTAGAGGACATCTTTAAAGATGTTCAGCCTGATCTGGAGGAATCAAAGAGAATAGTAGAACCTCTGAAAATCTCTCAGAAAGAGGAGAAACCTCCTAAACCCGAGCTCAAACCATTACCACCATCCCTAAAATATGCATTCCTGGGAGAAGGTGAGACCTTTCTTGTAATCATAAGCTCTACCTTAGAGCCACAGGAAGAGGAAGCACTAATTCAAGTGCTAAGGACACACAAGACAGCTCTTGGGTGGTCCATCAGTGATCTCAAGGGCATTAGCCCAGCCAGATGCATGCACAAGATCTTACTGGAGGGTGACGCCAAGCCAGTGGTTCAACCACAAAGGCGGTTGAATCCAGCCATGAAGGAAGTGGTGCAGAAGGAGGTCACTAAATTACTAGAGGCTGGGATTATTTATCCTATTTCTGATAGCCCCTGGGTGAGCCCTGTCCAAGTTGTCCCTAAGAAAGGTGGCATGATCGTGGTTCACAATGAAAAAAATGAACTGGTTCCTACAAGAACAGTTACAGGGTGGCGTATGTGTATTGATTATAGAAGGCTCAATACAGCCACCAGAAAGGATCATTTTCCTTTACCATTCATAGACCAGATGCTAGAAAGACTAGCAGGTCATGAATACTACTGCTTCATGGATGGATATTCAGGTTATAATCAAATTGCAGTAGATCCCCAAGATCAAGAGAAAACGGCATTCACATGTCCATCTGGAGTATTTGCATACAGAAGGATGCCATTTGGCCTGTGCAATGCACCTGCAACCTTTCAGAGGTGCATGCTCTCAATTTTCTCTGATATGGTGGAAAAATTTCTGGAAGTCTTCATGGATGACTTTTCAGTATTTGGAGACTCATTCAGCTCCTGCCTTAATCATTTAGCACTTGTTTTGAAAAGATGCCAAGAGACTAACCTGGTTTTAAACTGGGAAAAATGTCACTTTATGGTGACTGAAGGAATTGTCCTTGGGCACAAAATTTCGAACAAGGGAATAGAGGTGGATCAAGCTAAGGTAGAGGTAATTGAAAAATTACCACCACCTGCCAATGTTAAGGCAATCAGAAGCTTTCTGGGGCATGCAGGATTCTATAGAAGGTTTATCAAGGATTTCTCAAAAATCACCAAACCTCTGAGCAATCTGCTAGCTGCTGACACGCCATTTATCTTTGATAAGGAGTGTCTGCAGGCGTTTGAGACCCTGAAAGCTAAATTGGTCACAGCACCAATCATTTCTGCACCAAACTAGACATTACCATTTGAAAAATTGATGTGTGATGCCAGTGACCATGCCATTGGTGCAGTATTAGGACAGAGGCATGACAAGCTTCTGCATGTTATTTACTATGCCAGTCGTGTTTTAAATGACGCACAGAAAAATTACACAACCACAGAAAAAGAGCTGCTTGCAGTGGTTTACGCCATTGACAAGTTCAGATCCTATTTGGTAGGATCAAAAGTGATTGTGTACACTGATCATGCTGCTCTTAAATATCTACTCACAAAGCAGGATTCAAAACCCAGACTCATCAGATGGGTGTTGCTTCTGCAAGAGTTTGATATAGAAATAAGAGATAGAAAAGGGACAGAGAATCAAGTAGCAGATCACCTGTCCCGAATAGAACCAGTAGAAGGGGCGTCCATCCCTCTCACTGAGATCTCTGAAACTTTTCCGGGTGAGCAACTCTTTCCCATTCAGGAAGTGCCATGGTTTGCAGACATTGCAAACTACAAGGCAGTGAGATTCATACCCAAAGAGTACAGTAGGCAGCAATCAAAGAAATTGATCACGGATGCAAAGTACTATCTTTGGGATGAACCATATCTCTTCAAGAGATGTGCAGACGGAGTAATCCGTAGATGTGTGCCTAAAGAAGAAGCACAGAAGATCCTATGGCACTGCCATGGATCACAGTATGGAGGACACTTTGGAAGTGAGCGAACAGCCACAAGAGTCCTCCAATGTGGCTTCTACTGGCCTACTCTCTATAAAGATTCCCGAGTGTTTGTACTTATTGTGACAGTTGCCAAAGATCTGGCAATCTTCCTCACAGTTATGCAATGCCTCAACAAGGGATCTTGGAGATTGAGTTGTTTGATGTATGGGGTATTGACTTCATGGGACCTTTCCCACCATCATACTCAAACACTTATATTCTGGTGGCAGTGGATTATGTATCCAAATGGGTGGAGGCTATTGCAACACCCACTAATGACACTAAGACAGTGTTAAAATTCCTCCAGAAACACATCTTCAGCAGATTTGGTACCCCTAGAGTATTAATCAGTGATGGGGGTACTCATTTCTGCAATAAACAACTTTACTCTGCTTTGGTTCGTTATGGAGTTAGCTACAGGGTAGCTACTCCATATCACCCACAGACTAATGGGCAAGCTAAAGTCTCAAATAGAGAACTCAAAAGAATCTTGGAACGGACTGTAATTAACCGTAGAAGGGATTGGGCAAGAAGCTTGGATGATGCTCTGTGGGCATACAGAACAGCATTCAAGACCCCTATAGGGACCTCTCCATACTAGCTTGTGTATGGAAAGGCATGTCACTTGCCAGTGGAACTGGAACATAAGGCCTACTGGGCAACCAGATTCCTGAACCTTGATGCCAAGTTAGATGGAGAAAAACGATTGCTTCAGTTAAATGAGCTAGAGGAATTTAGACTCAATGCTTTCCAGAATGCAAAAATATACAAAGTGAAAGCGAAAAGATGGCATGATAAGAAATTGTCATCCAGAGTCTTTGAGCCGGGGCAGAAAGTTCTGCTATTTAATTCTAGGCTCAAATTATTCCCTGGAAAATTAAAATCCCGGTGGAGAGGTCCATATGTGATTACAAGTGTATCACCATATGGATACATAGAGCTTCAGGATAATGAATCTAACAAAAAGTTCATTGTTAATGGACAGAGAGTTAAACATTATCTTGAAAGCAATTTTGAGCAAGAATGCTCAAAACGGAGACTTGATTAAAAAGATCAGTAATAGTCCAGCTAATGACATTAAAGAAGCACTTGCTGGGAGGCAACCCAGCCATTCACAAAATTTAATTTTATTTGTTTTTGCTAATTAATTAATTTTTACAGGTATATGTCAGAGTATCTTCAAAAGGTAAAATAGCAATTGATTGAATTCACAGAGTTACAGGAAAATTTGGAAAGCTCACTGGCATCAAAAAGCCAGTAAGAAACATTTTGGGCGTTGAACGACCAAAAGAAGCACCTTCTGGGCGTTTAACGCCAGATTGATAGCATCCTGGGCGTTCAGAAAAACGCCCAGAGACAAAGGACTTCCTGGTGTTCAACGCCAGAAAGAAGCAACAGCTGGGCGTTGAACGCCCAGGAGAAGCAACAATTGGGCGTTAAACGCCCAAAACATGCAGCGTTTGGGCGTTTAACGCCAGAATGGTGGGGAGGAGGTAAAATTCATTTTTCTTCACAAATTTTCTAATTTTTATGTTTCAATTCATGATTTCTTGCATAAACATGTTTCAAAATATCATCCTTCAATTCCAAAAATTTTAATCCTAATTTCTAAAATCCTTTTTTTAAAAATATCAAATGTATCTTAATTCATGAACACAAATCTTTTTCCAATCCAAATCTTTTTCAAATATTTTTCAACTCATCATATCTTTTAGATTTCGAAATTGCCTCTCCCTCTATTCCTCTCCTATCCTTTCTTTTGCTTGAGGACAAGCAAACCTCTAAGTTTGGTGTGATTTTCCATGATCACTGAGCTAAAACTCATTAAGATCATGGCACCTAAAGGAACAGGAAGAGCAAGGATGTGAAATGAAGGACCAAGCATCCTACAGACTAGAGGAACATCCACTTCCCAAATACAGGTTGTTAATTAGCATATCTATTTTGATTTTATTTTCAATTAAGTTATAATTTATTTTTCTCATCATCATCAAACATGAATAAAATAGTAGATTTTTAGAATAAAGAGGCAATAATTTTTTTTTTCGAGTTCTTAATAAGAAAAATTCTAATTATTTATATGTGGTGGCAATACTTTTTGTCTTCTGAATGAATGCTTGAACAGTGCATATTTTTGATCTTGTTGTTTATGAATGTTAAAATTGTTGGCTCTTGAAAGAATGATGAAAAAGAGAAATGTTATTGATGATCTGAAAAATCATGAATTTGATTATTGAAGCAAGAAAAAGCAGTGAAAAAAAAAACTTTTGCAAGAAATCATTGGATCAAGAAAAAGAAAAAGCCAATAGCCCTTAAAACCAAAAGGCAAGGGTGAAAAGGATCCAAGGCTTTGAGCATTAGTGGATAGGAGGGCCCAAGGAAGTAATTCCAAGCCTAAGCGGCTAAATCAAGCTGTCCCTAACCATGTGCTTGTGGCATGCAGGTCCAAGCGAAAAGCTTGAGACTGAGTGGTTAAAGTCGTGATCCAAAGCAAAAAGAGTGTGCTTAAGAGCTCTGGACACCTCTAACTGGGGACTCTAGCAAAGCTGAGTCACAATCTGAAAAGGTTCACTCAGTCATGTGTCTGTGGCATTTGTGTATCCGGTGGTAATACTGGAAAACAAAGTGCTTAGGGCCACAGCCAAGACTCATAAAAGTAGCTGTGTTCAAGAATCAACATACTTAACTAGGAAAATCAATAATACTATCTGAATTCTGAGTTCCTACGGATGCCAATCATTCTGAATTTCAAAGGATAAAGTGAGATGCCAAAACTGTTTGGAAGCAAAAAGTTACAAGCCCCGTTCATCTAATTAGAATCTGAGTTTCACTTAAAACTCTGAGATATTATTGCTTCTTGATTTCTTTTTATCCTCTTTTATTCATCTAGTTGCTTGAGGACAAGCAACAGTTTAAGTTTGGTGTTGTGATGAGCGGATATTTTATACGCTTTTTGGGGGTAATTTCATGTAGATTTTAGTATGTTTTAATTAGTTTTTAGTAGAATATTATTAGTTTTTAGGAAAAAATCATATTTCTGGACTTTACTATGAGTTTGTGTGTTTTTCTGTGATTTCAGGTAATTTCTGGCTGAAATTGAGGGAGCTGAGCAAAAATCTGAGTTAGGCTGAAAAAGGACTGCTGATGCTGTTGGATCCTGACCTCCCTGCACTCGGAATAGATTTTTTGGAGCTACAAGAGTCCGTTTGGCGCGCTCTCAACGGCATTGGAAGGTAGACATCCAGGGCTTTCCAGCAATATATAATAGTCCATACTTTGCGCGAAGATAGACGACGTAACTTGGCGTTGAACGCCAAGTACATGCTGCTGTCTGGAGTTAAACGCCAGAAACACGTAATGATCCAGAGTGGAACGCCCAAAACATGTTATAACTTGGAGTTCAACTCCAAGAAAAGCCTCAGCTCGTGGATAGCTTTAGTTTCAGCCCCAGCACACACCAAGTGGGCCCCAGAAGTAGATTTCTGCACCAATTATCTTAATTTACTCATATTCTGTAAACCTAGGTTACTAGTTTACTATTTAAACAACTTTTAGAGACTTATCTTGTACCTCATGACATTTTCAGATCTGAATTTTATACACTTTGACGGCATGAGTCTCTAAACTCCATTGTTGGGGATGAGGAGCTCTGCAGCGTCTCGATGAATTAATGCAATTGTTTCTATTTCTCCATTCAAACATGTGTATTCCTATCTAAGATGTTCATTCGCGCTTAATCATGAAGAAGGTGATGATCCGTGACACTCATCACCTTCCTCAATCCATGAACGTGTGCCTGACAACCACCCCCGTTCTACATCAGATTGAATGAGCTTCTCTTAGATTCTTTAATCAGAATCTTCATGGTATAAGCTAGATTGATGGCGGCATTCATGAGAATCCGGAAAGTCTAAACTTTGTCCGTGGTATTCCGAGTAGGATTCCGGGATTGAATGACTGTGACGAGCTTCAAACTCCTGAAGGCTGGGCGTTAGTGACAGACGCAAAAGAATCATTGGATTCTATTCCAACCTGATTGAGGACCGACAGATGATTAGCCGTGCTGTGACAGAGCATTTGGACCATTTTCACTGAGTGGATGGGAAGTAGCCATTGACAACGGTGACACCCTACATACAGCTTGCCATGGAGGGAACATTGCACTTTTCCATGGATGGAATATTACATTACAGGAATAAATCAGACAAAGCATCTCCAAAACTCCAACATATTCTCCATCACTGCATAACAAGTATTTATTTTATGCCCTTTTCCCTTTCTTCACTGAACTTGAAAAACACTGTTGTTGGCATCCTGACTAAGAATAATAAGATAAACATAGCTTGCTTCAAACCAACAATCTCCGTGGGATTCGACCCTTACTCACGTAAGGTATTACTTGGACGACCCAGTGCACTTGCTGGTTAGTTGTGCGGATTGCAAAAAGTGTTATTGCAATTTCGTGCACCAAGTTTGTGGTGCCGTTGCCGGGGATTGTTCGAGTTTGAACAACTAAAGGTTTATTTTATTTCTTAGATTAGGAATAATTTATTTTTATTGTTATAGAGTCATTAAATCCTGATAGGATAGTTTCTTTTCAAAAATTTCTTTTCAAAAATGTTATTTTTCTTAATTAATTGTTATTTTTTTTGTGAGTTTAGTGTCTTGTTCTAAGTTTGGTGTTAATTGCATATTTTATATTTTTCTTTAAATTTTCGAAATTGTGTTCTTTGTTCTTCATTGATCTTCAAGTTGTTCTTGTTTATTTTGCTTGTTTGATCTTGAATTTTTCTTGTTTTGTGTCTTTTCTTGTTTTTCTTGTGCTTTTTCAAAACATTAACTTTCAAAAAAATTATACTTTTATCCATAAATATAATACATCTTTAAAACCAACACTGAAGTTACTGCCCAATTGGCTGGAGCATTAGGAGTTGTTCTTAATAATTGGGTATCTTCTTTAAAATCTTTTTCAAAAATAATTTTTCTTGATTGAATCTTGTGCCAAACTCTAAGTTTGGTGTTTCCTTGTTAAGTTTTCTTTAATTTTCGAAAATCTGTCTTGGTTTTCTAAAAATTTTAAGTTTGGTGTTCTTTCTTTTGTTCTTGTGAATCTTCAAGGTGTTCTTGAGTCTTTCTTGTGTTTTGGATCTTAAAAATTTTTAAGTTTGGTGTTCCTTGGTATTTTCCCTCCAAAAATTTTCGAAAATAAGGAGCATTAGATCTAAAAATTTTAAGTCTTGTGTCTTTTGTGTGTTTTTCTCTTTCATCATAAAATTCAAAATTAAAAAAAAAAATATCTTTTCTAACTAATTTTGAACTACATTTTCGAAAATTTTATATAAAAATTCAGATTTCAATTTCAAAATATTTTCAATTTCTTTTATTTATTTCGTTTTTATTTTATTTTATAAAATAAATTTTTATAAAATAAATAATATCAACATACATATCATCTCCTTTATTTCATCATGGAACTAAGTGGGAATGAACAGTCCAGGAGGACTCTGGGGTCATATGCTATCCCTACTACTACTTCATATGGGAGTAGTATCTGTATACCCTCCATTGGAGTTAGTAGGTTTGAGTTGAATCCTCAGCTCATTACCATGGTGCAGCAAAACTGCCAGTATTCTGGTCTTCCACATGAAGAACCTATAGAGTTTCTGGCACAATTTTTACAAATTGTTGACACAGTGCATGATAAGGAAGTAGATCAGGATGTCTACAGATTATTACTGTTTCCATTTGCTGTAACAGATCAAGCTAAGAGGTGGTTAAATAACCAGCCTAAGAACAGCATAAAAACATGGAAACAGCTGTCAGAAAAATTCCCGAATCACTATTTCCCTCCAAAACGGATGACACAGCTAAGGCTAAGCATCCAAGGCTTGAAACAAGGAGATAATTAATCCCTTTATGATGCCTGGGAGAGATATAGAGAGATGCTAAGAAAATGCCCCTCTGAGATGTTTTCAGAGTGGGTGCAATTAGACATCTTCTACTATGGGCTTACAGAAAAAGCTCAGATTTCTCTAGATCACTCTGCCGGTGGATCTATACATATGAGAAAAACAATTGAAGAAGCTCAAGAGCTTATTGATACAGTTGCCAGAAATTAGCATATGTACCTAAGCAGTGAATCCTCCATAAAAGAAGAAGCTAAAACAGTAACTGCTGAACTCAGTCTTGTGGATCAGGCTAATGAATTCAATCAGCAATTAGACTTTCTAACCCAGCAGCTAGCCGAATTCAAGGAAATACTACAGGAAACAAGAATGGCTAACAGGAATATGGAAGTACAGTTAAAGCAAACAGAAAGGTAACTGTCAAAACAAATAGCAGAAGAATGCCAAGCAGTTCAATTAAGAAGTGGGAAAACATTAAATACCTCACTTCAAAGTAGCAGGAAGCCAAGAAATGAACAAATGGTTGCTCAAAATCCCTCTGAGGACAATCAGAGCCCAGAGAGGAATAAGGCTGGCGCTGAACGCCCAGACCATGCTCATTTCTGGCGTTCAACGCCAGAAACAAGCATGAATCCGACGTTGAATACCCAAGGGAAGCATAGTTCTGGCATTTAGACGCCAGTAACAGATAAGGAGTTGGCGTCTAACGCCACTCCAGCTTCCACCCCTGGCATTCAAACGTCAGTGGGAGATCAGTCACATACAAGTGCTGATAACAACCCTTCTAAAAAGGCTTCCCAACCCACTTCTACAGGTAATAAACCTGAAGCAACTAAGGTTGAGGAATACAAAGCCAAAATGCCTTATCCTCAAAAACTCCGCCAAGCGGAACAGGATAAGCAATTTGCCCACTTTGCAGACTATCTCAGGACTCTTGAAATAAAGATTCCGTTTGCAGAAGCACTTGAGCAAATACCCTCTTATGCTAAGTTCATGAAAGAGATCTTAAGTCATAAGAAGGATTCGAGGGAGACTGAAAAAGTTTACCTCACTGAAGAATGCAGTGCAGTCATTCTGAAAAGCTTACCTGAGAAGCTTAAGGATCCGGGAAGCTTTATGATACCATGCACATTAGAAGGTACGTGTACCAAGCAAGCTCTATGTGATCTTGGGGCAAGTATTAATCTAATATCAAAAAGCTTGGGTTGACTGATGAAGTTAAACCAACCCGGATATGTCTTCAACTTGCTGATGGCTCCATTAAATACCCATCAGGCATGATTGAAGATATGATTGTCAAAGTTGGGCCATTTGCCTTTCCTACTGACTTTGTGGTGCTGGAAATGGAGGAGCACAAGAGTGCAACTCTCATTCTAGGAAGACCTTTCCTAGTAACTGGCCGAACCCTCATTGACGTCCAAAAAGGGAAAGTAACCCTGAGAGTCAATGAGGAGGAGTTCAAGTTGAATGTTGTCAAAGCTATGCAACATCCAGACACCCCAAATGACTGCATGAGTGTTGATATTATTGACTCTCTGGTAAGAGAGGTCAATATGGCTGAGAGTCTCGAATAAGAGCTAGAGTCTCGAATCCAGCCATGAAGGAAGTGGTGCAGAAGGAGGTCACTAAATTACTAGAGGCTGGGATTATTTATCCTATTTCTGATACCCCCTGGGTGAGCCCTGTCCAAGTTGTCCCTAAGAAAGGTGGCATGACCGTGGTTCACAATGAAAAAAATGAACTGGTTCCTACAAGAACAGTTACAGGGTGGCGTATGTGTATTGATTATAGAAGGCTCAATACAGCCACCAGAAAGGATCATTTTTCTTTACCATTCATAGACCAGATGCTAGAAAGACTAGCAGGTCATGAATACTACTGCTTCCTGGATGGATATTTAGGTTATAATCAAATTGCAGTAGATCCCCAGGATCAAGAGAAAATGGCATTCACATGTCCATCTGGAGTATTTGCATACAGAAGGATGCCATTTGGCCTGTGCAATGCACCTGCAACCTTTCAGAGGTGCATGCTCTCAATTTTCTCTGATATAGTGAAAAAATTTCTGGAAGTCTTCATGGATGAATTTTTAGTATTTGGAGACTCATTCAGCTCCTGCCTTAACCATTTAGCACTTGTTTTGAAAAGATGCCAAGAGACTAACCTGGTTTTAAACTGGGAAAAATGTCACTTTATGGTGACTGAAGGAATTGTCCTTGGGCACAAAATTTCGAACAAGGGAATAGAGGTGGATCAAGCTAAGGTAGAGGTAATTGAAAAATTACCACCACCTGCCAATGTTAAGGCAATCAGAAGCTTTCTGGGGCATGCAAGATTCTATAGAAGGTTTATCAAGGATTTCTCAAAAATCGCCAAACCTCTGAGCAATCTGCTAGCTGCTGACACGCAATTTATCTTTGATAAAGAGTGTCTGCAGGCGTTTGAGACCCTGAAAGCTAAATTGGTCACAGCACCAATCATTTCTGCACCAAACTGGACATTACCATTTGAATTGATGTGTGATGCCAGTGACCATGCCATTGGTGCAATATTGGGACAGAGGCATGACAAGCTTCTGCATGTTATTTACTATGCCAGTCGTGTTTTAAATGACGCACAGAAAAATTACACAACCACAGAAAAAGAGCTGCTTGCAGTGGTTTACGCCATTGACAAGTTCAGATCCTATTTGGTAGGATCAAAAGTGATTGTGTACACTGATCATGCTGCTCTTAAATATCTACTCACAAAGCAGGATTCAAAACCCAGACTCATCAGATGGGTGTTGCTTTTGCAAGAGTTTGATATAGAAATAAGAGATAGAAAAGGGACAGAGAATCAAGTAGCAGATCACCTGTCCCGAATAGAACCAGTAGAAGGGGCGTCCCTCCCTCTCACTGAGATCTCTAAAACCTTTCCGGATGAGCAACTCTTTGCCATTCAGGAAGTGCCATGGTTTGCAGACATTGCAAACTACAAGGCAGTAAGATTCATACCCAAAGAGTACAGTAGGCAGCAATCAAAGAAATTGATCACGGATGCAAAGTACTATCTTTGGGATGAACCATATCTCTTCAAGAGATGTGCAGATGGAGTAATCCGTAGATGTGTGCCTAAAGAAGAAGCGCAGAAGATCCTATGGCACTGCCATGGATCACAGTATGGAGGACACTTTGGAAGTGAGCGAACAGCCACAAGAGTCCTCCAATGTGGCTTCTACTGGCCTACTCTCTATAAAGATTCCCGAGTGTTTGTACTTAATTGTGACAGTTGCCAAAGATCTGGCAATCTGCCTCACAGTTATGCAATGCCTCAACAAGGGAACTTGGAGATTGAGTTGTTTGATGTATGGGGTATTGACTTCATGGGACCTTTCCCACCATCATACTCAAACACTTATATTCCGGTGGCAGTGGATTATGTATCCAAATGGGTGGAGGCCATTGCAACACCCACTAATGACACTAAAACAGTGTTAAAATTCCTCCAGAAACACATCTTCAGCAGATTTGGTACCCCTAGAGTATTAATCAGTGATGGGGGCACTCATTTCTGCAATAAACAGCTTTACCCTGCTTTGGTTCGTTATGGAGTTAGCCACAGGGTAGCTACTCCATATCACCCACAGACTAATGGGAAAGCTGAAGTCTCAAATAGAGAACTCAAAAGAATCCTGGAACGGACTATAATTAACCGTAGAAGGGATTGGGCAAGAAGCTTGGATGATGCTCTGTGGGCATACAGAACAGCATTCAAGACCCCTGATGAGCGGATAATTTATACGCTTTTTGGCATTGTTTTTAGTATGTTTTTAGTGTGATTTAGTTAGTTTTTAGTATATTTTTATTAGTTTTTAGTTAAAATTCACTTTTCTGGACTTTACTATGAGTTTGTGTGTTTTTCTGTGATTTCAGGTATTTTCTGGCTGAAATTGAGGGTTCTGAGCAAAAATCTGATTCAGAGACTGAAAAGGACTGCAGATGCTGTTGGATTCTGACCTCCCTGCACTCGAAGTGGATTTTCTGAAGCTATAGAAGCCTAATTGGCGCGCTCTCAACGGCGTTGGAAATTAGACATCCTGGGCTTTCCAGCAATATATGATAGTCCATACTTTGCCCAAGATTTGATGGCCCAAACCGGCGTGGCAAATCAGCCTCAGAAATTCCAGCGTTTAACGCTGGAACTGGCATAAAACTTGGAGTTAAACGCCCAAACTGGCATGAAAACTGGCGTTTAACTCCAGAAAAGGTCTCTACACGAAAATGCTTCATTGCTCGACCCAAGCACACACCAAGTGGGCCCGGAAGTGGATTTTTAAGTCATTTACTCATTTCTGTATACCCTAGGCTACTAGTTTACTATTAATAGGATCTTTTGACATTGTATCAGAACCTCATGACACTTTACACGTTTTCTTTGTGTACTTTCACGGCATGAGTCTCTAAACCCCATGGTTGGGGGTGAGGAGCTCTGCTGTGTCTTGATGGATTAATGCAATTACTACTGTTTCTTATTCAATCATGCTTGCTTCCATTCTAAGATAATACTTGTTCTTAACTCGGACGAATGTGGTGATCCGTGACAATCATCATCATTCTCAACTATGAACGCGTGCCTGACAACCACCTCCGTTCTACCTTAGATTAAGTAGTTATCTCTTGGATTCTTTAATCGGAATCTTCGTGGAATAAGCTAGAACTGATGGCGGCATTCAAGAGAATCCGGAAGGTCTAAACCTTGTCTGTGGTATTCTAAGTAGGATTCAATGATTGAATGACTGTGACGAGCTTCAAACTCCTGAAGGCGGGGCGTTAGTGACAGACGCAAAAGAATCACTGGATTCTATTCCGGCCTGATCGAGAACCGACAGATGATTAGCCATGCTGTGACAGAGCATAGGAACATTTTCACTGAGAGGATGGGAGGTAGCCATTGACAACGGTGAAACCCTACATACAGCTTGCCATGGAAGGAGTCTTGCGTGTTTGATGAAGAAGACAGTAGGAAAGCAGAGATTCAGAAGATGGAGCATCTCCAAAACCTCAACCTATTCTCCATTACTGCAAAACAAGTACTTATTACATGTTCTTTTGCTTTTCACAATCAACCCTGATAATTTCTGATATCCTGACTAAGATTTACAAGATAACCATAGCTTGCTTCAAGCCGACAATCTCCGTGGGATCGACCCTTGCTCACGCAAGGTATTACTTGGACGACCCAGTGCACTTGCTGGTTAGTTGTGCGGAGTTGCAAAAGTGTGATTGCAATTTCGTGCACCAAGTTTTTGGCGCCGTTGCCGGGGATTGTTCGAGTTTGGACAACTGACGGCTTATCTTGTTGCTTAGATTAGGACTGTTTATTTTTGTTGGTTTAGAGTCTTTTAGTTGAGTCTAGTTCATATTTTAAGTTTGGTGTCAATTGCATGCTTTTGTTTTTCTTTTAATTTTCGAATTTGCATGTTCTTAGTCCCTTTTTGATTCATAAAAATTCTAAGTTTGGTGTCCTCTTTGTGTTTTTCCCTTAAAAATTTTCGAAAATTAGTGTTTGATTTTCTAAAAATTTTAAGTTTGGTGTCTTTTTGTTGTTTTTCTCTTTCCTCTTTTCAAAAATCAAATCTTTTTCATAAAAATTTTTCAATCAAATCTTTTTAATTGCTGTTTTCAAAATCTTTTTGATCAACTAATTGATTCAGTTCTCACTTTGCTTTGATCTTATTTTCTTTTTGATTTTCGAAATTTTCACTTTAATTTTCTTTTGTTTTATTTTATTTTTTTTCGTCTAATTCAAAAAAAAAAAAAAAGAAAACAACAACAAAATATATCTATATGCAACCCATTATGGATCTAAGTGGGATTGATCAGTCCAAAAGGACTCTGGGGTCATATGCTAACCCCATTACAGCTGCATATGGGAGTAGCACATGTACACCTCCCATCAAAGCAAGCAGCTTTGAGCTAAATCCTCAACTCATTATCATAGTGCAGCAAAATTGCCAGTATTCCGGTCTTCCACAAGAAGAACCTACTGAGTTTCTGGCACAGTTCTTACAGATTGCTGACACAGTACATGATAAAGAGGTGGATCAGGATGTCTACAGACTATTACTATTTCC